>NW_024056240.1:0-111014 GCF_013401445.1 Tripterygium wilfordii | reverse complement strand
ATGCTTTGGAATTGCTCACTCTCTCCATAGAGGAGCTTTTCACGTTTTTGTGCAATTTGAGACTAACTCTGGTCTATTCGCGTCCTTACCTTACGAAACGTGGCACGAAGCCAACTAGCAAGTTAGACTTTTAAAACACTAAATAGAGTACAACGGCCACATTGATGCTTTGGAATTGCTCAACTCTCTCCATAGAGGAAGCTTTCACGTTTTGTGCAATTTCAAACATACTTGGTCTATTCGCGTCTTTACCTTACGAAAACGTGGCACGAAGGCTCAACTAGCAAGTTAGACTTTTAAGAGCACTAATAGAGTACAACGGTCCACATTGATGCTTTGGAATTGCTCAACTCTCTCCATAGAGGAGCTTTTCACGTTTTGTGCAATTTGAGACATAACTTGGTCTATTCGCTGTCTTTACCTTACGAAATGTGGCACGAAGGCTCAACTAGCAAGTTAGACTTTTAAGAGCACTAAATAGAGTACAACGGTCCACATTGATGCTTTGGAATTGCTCAACTCTCTCCATAGAGGAGCTTTTCACGTTTTTCTGCAATTCGAGACATAACTTGGTCTATTCGCGTCTTTACCTTACGAAACGTGGCACGAAGGCTCAACTAGCAAGTTAGACTTTTAAGAGCACTAAATAGAGTACAACGGTGCCACATTGATGCTTTGGAATTGCTCAACTCTCTCCATAGAGGAGCTTTTCACGTTTTTCTGCAATTCGAGACATAACTTGGTCTATTCGCGTCTTACCTTACGAAACGGGGCACGAAGGCTCAACTAAGCAAGTTAGACTTTTAAGAGCACTAAATAGAGTACAACGGTCCACATTGATGCTTTGGAATTGCTCAACTCTCTCCATAGAGGAGCTTTTCACGTTTTGTGCAATTTCGAGACATAACTTGGTCTATTCGCAGTCTTTACCTTACGAAACGTGGCACGAAGGCTCAACTAGCAAGTTAGACTTTTAAGAGCACTAAATAGAGTACAACGGTCCCACATTGATGCTTTGGAATTGCTCAACTCTCTCCATAGAGGAGCTTTTCACGTTTTTGTGCAATTTCGAGACATAACTTGGTCTATTCGCGTCTTTACCTTACGAAACGTGGCACGAAGGCTCAAGCTAGCAAGTTAGACTTTTAAGAGCACTAAATAGAGTACAACGGTCCACATTGATGCTTTGGAATTGCTCAACTCTCTCCATAGAGGAGCTTTTCACGTTTTTGTGCAATTTCAAACATAACTTGGTCTATTCGCGTCTTTACCTTACGAAACGTGGCTCAAATGCTCAACTAGCAAGTTAGACTTTTAAGAGCACTAAATAGAGTACAACGGTCCACATTGATGCTTTGGAATTGCTCAACTCTCTCCATAGAGGAGCTTTTCACGTTTTTGTGCAATTTGAGACATCACTTGGTCTATTCGCGTCTTTACCTTACGAAACGTGGCACGAAGGCTCAACTAGCAAGTTAGACTTTTAAAGAGCACTAAATAGAGTACAACGGCCCACATTGATGCTTTGGAATTTCTCAACTCTCTCCATAGAGGAGCTTTTCACGTTTTTGTGCAATTTCAAACATAACTCGGTCTATTCGCGTGTTTACCTTACGAAACGTGGCACGAAGGCTCAACTAGCAAGTTAGACTTTTAAGAGCACTAAATAGAGTACAACGGTCCACATTGATGCTTTGGAATTGCTCAACTCTCTCCATAGAGGAGCTTTTCACGTTTTTATGCAATTTGAGACATAACTTGGTCTATCCGTGTCTTTACCTTACGAAATGTGGCACGAAGGCTCAACTAGCAAGTTAGACTTTTAAGAGCACTAAATAGAGTACAACGGTCCACATTGATGCTTTGGAATTGCTCAACTCTCACCATAGAGGAGCTTTTCACGTTTTTCTGCAATTCGAGACATAACTTGGTCTATTCGCGTCTTTACCTTACGAAACGTGGCACGAAGGCTCAACTATCAAGTTAGACTTTTAAGAGCACTAAATAGAGTACAACGGTCCACATTGATGCTTTGGAATTGCTCAACTCTCTCCATAGAGGAGCTTTTCACGTTTTTGTGCAATTCGAGACATAACTTGGTCTATTCGCTGTCTTTACCTTACGAAACGTGGCACGAAGGCTCAACTAAGCAAGTTAGACTTTTAAGAGCACTAAATAGAGTACAACGGTCCACATTGATGCTTTGGAATTGCTCAACTCTCTCCATAGAGGAGCTTTTCACGCTTTTGTGCAATTTGAGACATAACTTGGTCTATTCGCATCTTTACCTTACGAAACGTGGCACGAAGGCTCAACTAGCAAGTTAGACTTTTAAGAGCACTAAATAGAGTACAACGGCCCACATTGATGCTTTGGAATTGCTCAACTCTCTCCATAGAGGAGCTTTTCACGTTTTTCTGCAATTCGAGACATAACTTGGTCTATTCGCGTCTTTACCTTACGAAACGTGGCACGAAGGCTCAAGTAGCAAGTTAGACTTTTAAGGAGCACTAAATAGAGTACAACGGTCCACATTGATGCTTTGGAATTGCTCAACTCTCTCCATAGAGGAGCTTTTCACGTTTTTGTGCAATTTCAAACATAACTTGGTCTATTCGCGTCTTTACCTTACGAAACGTGGCTCAAATGCTCAACTAGCAAGTTAGACTTTTAAGAGCACTAAATAGAGTACAACGGTCCACATTGATGCTTTGGAATTGCTCAACTCTCTCCATAGAGGAGCTTTTCACGTTTTTGTGCAATTTGAGACATCACTTGGTCTATTCGCGTCTTTACCTTACGAAACGTGGCACGAAGCCTTAACTAGCAAGTTAGACTTTTAAAAGCACTAAATAGAGTACAACGGCCCACATTGATGCTTTGGAATTTCTCAACTCTCTCCATAGAGGAGCTTTTCACGTTTTTGTGCAATTTCAAACATAACTCGGTCTATTCGCGTGTTTACCTTACGAAACGTGGCACGAAGGCTCAACTAGCAAGTTAGACTTTTAAGAGCACTAAATAGAGTACAACGGTCCACATTGATGCTTTGGAATTGCTCAACTCTCTCCATAGAGGAGCTTTTCACGTTTTTATGCAATTTGAGACATAACTTGGTCTATCCGTGTCTTTACCTTACGAAATGTGGCACGAAGGCTCAACTAGCAAGTTAGACTTTTAAGAGCACTAAATAGAGTACAACGGTCCACATTGATGCTTTGGAATTGCTCAACTCTCTCCACAGAGGAGCTTTTCACGTTTTTCTGCAATTCGAGACATAACTTGGTCTATTCGCGTCTTTACCTTACGAAACGTGGCACGAAGGCTCAACTATCAAGTTAGACTTTTAAGAGCTACTAAATAGAGTACAACGGTGCACATTGATGCTTTGGAATTGCTCAACTCTCTCCATAGAGGAGCTTTTCACGTTTTTCTGCAATTCGAGACATAACTTGGTCTATTCGCGTCTTTACCTTACGAAACGTGGCACGAAGGTTCAACAAGCAAGTTAGACTTTTAAGAGCACTAAATAGAGTACAACGGTCCACATTGATGCTTTGGAATTGCTCAACTCTCTCCATAGAGGAGCTTTTCACGCTTTTGTGCAATTTGAGACATAACTTGGTCTATTCGCATCTTTACCTTACGAAACGTGGCACGAAGGCTCAACTAGCAAGTTAGACTTTTAAGAGCACTAAATAGAGTACAACGGCCCACATTGATGCTTTGGAATTGCTCAACTCTCTCCATAGAGGAGCTTTTCACGTTTTTGTGCAATTTGAAACATAACTTGGTCTATTCGCGTCTTTACCTTACGAAATGTGGCACGAAGGCTCAACTAGCAAGTTAGACTTTTAAGAGCACTAAATAGAGTACAACGGTCCACATTGATGCTTTCGAATTGCTCAACTCTCTCCATAGAGGAGCTTTTCACGTTTTTCTACAATTCGAGACATAACTTGGTCTATTCGCGTCCTTACCTTACGAAACGTGGCACGAAGGCTCAACTATCAAGTTAGACTTTTAAGAGCACTAAATAGAGTACAACGGTGCACATTGATGCTTTGGAATTGCTCAACTCTCTCCATAGAGGAGCTTTTCACGTTTTTCTGCAATTCGAGACATAACTTGGTCTATTCGCGTCTTTACCTTACGAAACGTGGCACGAAGGCTCAAGTAGCAAGTTAGACTTTTAAGAGCACTAAATAGAGTACAACGGTCCACATTGATGCTTTGGAATTGCTCAACTCTCTCCATAGAGGAGCTTTTCACGTTTTTGTGCAATTTCAAACATAACTTGGTCTATTCGCGTCTTTACCTTACGAAACGTGGCTCAAATGCTCAAGTAGCAAGTTAGACTTTTAAGAGCACTAAATAGAGTACAACGGTCCACATTGATGCTTTGGAATTGCTCAACTCTCTCCATAGAGGAGCTTTTCACGTTTTTGTGCAATTTGAGACATCACTTGGTCTATTCGCGTCTTTACCTTACGAAACGTGGCACGAAGGCTCAACTAGCAAGTTAGACTTTTAAGAGCACTAAATAGAGTACAACGGTCCACATTGATGCTTTGGAATTGCTCAACTCTCTCCATAGAGGAGCTTTTCACGTTTTTATGCAATTTGAGACATAACTTCGTCTATCCGTGTCTTTACCTTACGAAATGTGGCACGAAGGCTCAACTAGCAAGTTAGACTTTTAAGAGCACTAAATAGAGTACAACGGTCCACATTGATGCTTTGGAATTGCTCAACTCTCTCCACAGAGGAGCTTTTCACGTTTTTCTGCAATTCGAGACATAACTTGGTCTATTCGCGTCTTTACCTTACGAAACGTGGCACGAAGGCTCAACTATCAAGTTAGACTTTTAAGAGCTCTAAATAGAGTACAACGGTGCACATTGATGCTTTGGAATTGCTCAACTCTCTCCATAGAGGAGCTTTTCACGTTTTTCTGCAATTCGAGACATAACTTGGTCTATTCGCGTCTTTACCTTACGAAACGTGGCACGAAGGTTCAACAAGCAAGTTAGACTTTTAAGAGCACTAAATAGAGTACAACGGTCCACATTGATGCTTTGGAATTGCTCAACTCTCTCCATAGAGGAGCTTTTCACGCTTTTGTGCAATTTGAGACATAACTTGGTCTATTCGCATCTTTACCTTACGAAACGTGGCACGAAGGCTCAACTAGCAAGTTAGACTTTTAAGAGCACTAAATAGAGTACAACGGCCCACATTGATGCTTTGGAATTGCTCAACTCTCTCCATAGAGGAGCTTTTCACGCTTTTGTGCAATTTGAAACATAACTTGGTCTATTCGCGTCTTTACCTTACGAAATGTGGCACGAAGGCTCAACTAGCAAGTTAGACTTTTAAGAGCACTAAATAGAGTACAACGGTCCACATTGATGCTTTCGAATTGCTCAACTCTCTCCATAGAGGAGCTTTTCACGTTTTTCTACAATTCGAGACATAACTTGGTCTATTCGCGTCCTTACCTTACGAAACGTGGCACGAAGGCTCAACTAGCAAGTTAGACTTTTAAGAGCACTAAATAGAGTACAACGGTCCACATTGATGCTTTGGAATTGCTCAACTCTCTCCATAGAGGAGCTTTTCACGTTTTTCTGCAATTCGAGACATAACTTGGTCTATTCGCGTCTTTACCTTACGAAACGTGGCACGAAGGCTCAAGCTAGCAAGTTAGACTTTTAAGAGCACTAAATAGAGTACAACGGTCCACATTGATGCTTTGGAATTGCTCAACTCTCTCCATAGAGGAGCTTTTCACGTTTTTGTGCAATTTCAAACATAACTTGGTCTATTCGCGTCTTTACCTTACGAACCGTGGCACGAATGCTCAACTAGCAAGTTAGACTTTTAAGAGCACTAAATAGAGTACAACGGTCCACATTGATGCTTTGGAATTGCTCAACTCTCTCCATAGAGGAGCTTTTCACGTTTTTGTGCAATTTGAGACATAACTTGGTCTATTCGCGTCTTTACCTTACGAAACGTGGCACGAAGGCTCAACTAGCAAGTTAGACTTTTAAGAGCACTAAATAGAGTACAACGGTCCACATTGATGCTTTGGAATTGCTCAACTCTCTCCATAGAGGAGCTTTTCACGTTTTTATGCAATTTGAGACATAACTTGGTCTATTCGCGTCTTTACCTTACGAAACGTGGCACGAAGGCTCAACTAGCAAGTTAGACTTTTAAGAGCACTAAATAGAGTACAACGGTCCACATTGATGCTTTGGAATTGCTCAACTCTCTCCATAGAGGAGCTTTTCACGTTTTTCTGCAATTCGAGACATAACTTGGTCTATTCGCGTCTTTACCTTACGAAACGTGGCACGAAGGCTCAACTAGCAAGTTAGACTTTTAAGAGCACTAAATAGAGTACAACGGTCCACATTGATGCTTTGGAATTGCTCAACTCTCTCCATAGAGGAGCTTTTCACGTTTTTCTGCAATTCGAGACATAACTTGGTCTATTCGCGTCTTTACCTTACGAAACGTGGCACGAAGGCTCAACTAGCAAGTTAGACTTTTAAGAGCACTAAATAGAGTACAACGGTCCACATTGATGCTTTGGAATTGCTCAACTCTCTCCATAGAGGAGCTTTTCACGCTTTTGTGCAATTTGAGACATAACTTGGTCTATTCGCAGTCTTTACCTTACGAAACGTGGCACGAAGGCTCAACTAGCAAGTTAGACTTTTAAGAGCACTAAATAGAGTACAACGGTCCACATTGATGCTTTGGAATTGCTCAACTCTCTCCATAGAGGAGCTTTTCACGTTTTGTGCAATTTGAGACATAACTTGGTCTATTCGCGTCTTTACCTTACGAAACATGGCACGAAGGCTCAACTAGCAAGTTAGACTTTTAAGAGCACTAAATAGAGTACAACGGTCCACATTGATGCTTTGGAATTGCTCAACTCTCTCCATAGAGGAGCTTTTCACGTTTTTCTGCAATTCGAGACATAACTTGGTCTATTCGCGTCTTTACCTTACGAAACGTGGCACGAAGGCTCAACTAGCAAGTTAGACTTTTAAGAGCACTAAATAGAGTACAACGGTCCACATTGATGCTTTGGAATTGCTCAACTCTCTCCATAGAGGAGCTTTTCACGTTTTTGTGCAATTTCAAACATAACTTGGTCTATTCGCGTCTTTACCTTACGAAACGTGGCACGAATGCTCAAGTAGCAAGTTAGACTTTTAAGAGCACTAAATAGAGTACAACGGTCCACATTGATGCTTTGGAATTGCTCAACTCTCTCCATAGAGGAGCTTTTCACGTTTTTGTGCAATTTGAGACATAACTTGGTCTATTCGCGTCTTTACCTTACGAAACGTGGCACGAAGGCTCAACTAGCAAGTTAGACTTTTAAGAGCACTAAATAGAGTACAACGGTCCACATTGATGCTTTGGAATTGCTCAACTCTCTCCATAGAGGAGCTTTTCACGTTTTTATGCAATTTGAGACATAACTTGGTCTATCCGTGTCTTTACCTTACGAAACTGTGGCACGAATGCTCAACTAGCAAGTTAGACTTTTAAGAGCACTAAATAGAGTACAACGGTCCACATTGATGCTTTGGAATTGCTCAACTCTCTCCATAGAGGAGCTTTTCACGTTTTTCTGCAATTCGAGACATAACTTGGTCTATTCGCGTCTTTACCTTACGAAACGTGGCACGAAGGCTCAACTAGCAAGTTAGACTTTTAAGAGCTACTAAATAGAGTACAACGGTGCCACATTGATGCTTTGGAATTGCTCAACTCTCTCCATAGAGGAGCTTTTCACGTTTTTCTGCAATTCGAGACATAACTTGGTCTATTCGCGTCTTTACCTTACGAAACGTGGCACGAAGGCTCAACTAGCAAGTTAGACTTTTAAGAGCACTAAATAGAGTACAACGGTCCACATTGATGCTTTGGAATTGCTCAACTCTCTCCATAGAGGAGCTTTTCACGCTTTTGTGCAATTTGAGACATAACTTGGTCTATTCGCGTCTTTACCTTACGAAACGTGGCACGTAGGCTCAACTAGCAAGTTAGACTTTTAAGAGCACTAAATAGAGTACAACGGCCTGCATTGATGCTTTGGAATTGCTCAACTCTCTCCATAGAGGAGCTTTTCACGCTTTTGTGCAATTTGAGACATAACTTGGTCTATTCGCGTCTTTACCTTACGAAATGTGGCACGAAGGCTCAACAAGCAAGTTAGACTTTTAAGAGCACTAAATAGAGTACAATGGTCCACATTGATGCTTTGGAATTGCTCAACTCTCTCCATAGAGGAGCTTTTCACATTTTTGTGCAATTTGAGACATAACTTGGTCTATTCGCGTCTTTACCTTACGAAACGTGGCACGAAGGCTCAACTAGCAAGTTAGACTTTTAAGAGCACTAAATAGAGTACAACGGTCCACATTGATGCTTTGGAATTGCTCAACTCTCTCCATAGAGGAGCTTTTCACGTTTTTGTGCAATTTCAAACATAACTTGGTCTATTCGCGTCTTTACCTTACGAAACGTGGCACGAAGGCTCAACTAGCAAGTTAGACATTTAAGAGCACTAAATAGAGTACAACGGTCCACATTGATGCTTTGGAATTGCTCAACTCTCTCCATAGAGGAGCTTTTCACGTTTTTGTGCAATTTGAGACATAACTTGGTCTATTCGCTGTCTTTACCTTACGAAACGTGGCACGAAGGCTCAAGCTAGCAAGTTAGACTTTTAAGAGCACTAAATAGAGTACAACGGTCCACATTGATGCTTTGGAATTGCTCAACTCTCTCCATAGAGGAGCTTTTCACGTTTTTATGCAATTTGAGACATAACTTGGTCTATTCGCGTCTTTACCTTACGAAACGTGGCACGAAGGCTCAACTAGCAAGTTAGACTTTTAAGAGCACTAAATAGAGTACAACGGTCCACATTGATGCTTTGGAATTGCTCAACTCTCTCCATAGAGGAGCTTTTCACGATTTTTTGCAATTCGAGACATAACTTGGATCTATTCGCGTCTTTACCTTACGAAACGTGGCACGAAGGCTCAACTAGCTAAGTTAGACTTTTAAGAGCACTAAATAGAGTACAACGGTCCACATTGATGCTTTGGAATTGCTCAACTCTCTCCATAGAGCAGCTTTTCACGTTTTTGTGCAATTCGAGACATAATTTGGTCAATTCGCATATTTACCTTACGAAACGTGGCACGAAGGCTCAACTAGCAAGTTAGACTTTTAAGAGCACTAAATAGAGTACAACGGTCCACATTGATGCTTTGGAATTGCTCAACTCTCTCCATAGAGGAGCTTTTCTCGTTTTTGTGTAATTTGAGACATAACTTGGTCTATTCGCGTCTTTACCTTACGAAACGTGGCACGAATGCTCAACTAGCAAGTTAGACTTTTAAGAGCACTAAATAGAGTACAACGGTCCACATTGATGCTTTGGAATTGCTCAACTCTCTCCATAGAGGAGCTTTTCACGTTTTTGTGCAATTTGAGACATACTTGGTCTATTCGCGTCTTTACCTTACGAAACGTGGCACGAAGGCTCAACTAGCAAGTTAGACTTTTAAGAGCACTAAATAGAGTACAACGGCCCACATTGATGCTTTGGAATTGCTCAACTCTCTCCATAGAGGAGCTTTTCACGTTTTTGTGCAATTTCGAGACATAACTTGGTCTATTCGCGTCTTTACCTTACGAACCGTGGCACGAATGCTCAACTAGCAAGTTAGACTTTTAAGAGCACTAAATAGAGTACAACGGTCCACATTGATGCTTTGGAATTGCTCAACTCTCTCCATAGAGGAGCTTTTCACGTTTTTGTGCAATTCGAGACATAACTTGGTCTATTCGCATATTTACCTTACGAAACGTGGCACGAAGGCTCAACTAGCAAGTTAGACTTTTAAGAGCACTAAATAGAGTACAACGGTCCACATTGATGCTTTGGAATTGCTCAACTCTCTCCATAGAGGAGCTTTTCACGTTTTTGTGCAATTTCAAACATAACTTGGTCTATTCGCGTCTTTACCTTACGAAACGTGGCACGAATGCTCAACTAGCAAGTTAGACTTTTAAGAGCACTAAATAGAGTACAACGGTCCACATTGATGCTTTGGAATTGCTCAACTCTCTCCATAGAGGAGCTTTTCACGTTTTTGTGCAATTTGAGACATAACTTGGTCTATTCGCGTCTTTACCTTACGAAACGTGGCACGAAGCCTCAACTAGCAAGTTAGACTTTTAAAAGAACTAAATAGAGTACAACGGCCCACATTGATGCTTTGGAATTGCTCAACTCTCTCCATAGAGGAGTTTTTCACGTTTTTGTGCAATTTCAAACATAACTCGGTCTATTCGCGTGTTTACCTTACGAAACGTGGCACGAAGGCTCAACTAGCAAGTTAGACTTTTAAGAGCACTAAATAGAGTACAACGGTCCACATTGATGCTTTGGAATTGCTCAACTCTCTCCATAGAGGAGCTTTTCACGTTTTTATCCAATTTGAGACATAACTTGGTCTATCCGTGTCTTTACCTTACGAAACGTGGCACGAAGGCTCAAGTAGCAAGTTAGACTTTTAAGAGCACTAAATAGAGTACAACGGTCCACATTGATGCTTTGGAATTGCTCAACTCTCTCCATAGAGGAGCTTTTCACGTTTTTATGCAATTTGAGACATAACTTGGTCTATTCGCGTCTTTACCTTACGAAACGTGGCACGAAGGCTCAACTAGCAAGTTAGACTTTTAAGAGCACTAAATAGAGTACAACGGTCCACATTGATGCTTTGGAATTGCTCAACTCTCTCCATAGAGGAGCTTTTCACGTTTTTGTGCAATTCGAGACATAACTTGGTCTATTCGCATATTTACCTTACGAAACGTGGCACGAAGGCTCAACTAGCAAGTTAGACTATTAAGAGCACTAAATAGAGTACAACGGTCCACATTGATGCTTTGGAATTGCTCAACTCTCTCCATAGAGGAGCTTTTCACGTTTTTGTGCAATTTCGAGACATAACTTGGTCTATTCGCGTCTTTACCTTACGAAACGTGGCACGAATGCTCAACTAGCAAGTTAGACTTTTAAGAGCACTAAATAGAGTACAACGGTCCACATTGATGCTTTGGAATTGCTCAACTCTCTCCATAGAGGAGCTTTTCACGTTTTTGTGCAATTTGAGACATAACTTGGTCTATTCGCGTCTTTACCTTACGAAACGTGGCACGAAGGCTCAAGAAGCAAGTTAGACTTTTAAGAGCACTAAATAGAGTACAACGGTCCACATTGATGCTTTGGAATTGCTCAACTCTCTCCATAGAGGAGCTTTTCACGTTTTTGTGCAATTTGAGACATAACTTGGTCTATTCGCGTCTTTACCTTACGAAACGTGGCACGTAGGCTCAACTAGCAAGTTAGACTTTTAAGTGCACTAAATAGAGTACAATGGTCCACATTGATGCTTTGGAATTGCTCAACTCTCTCCATAGAGAAGCTTTTCACGTTTTTGTGCAATTTGAGACATAACTTGGTCTATTCGCGTCTTTACCTTACGAAACGTGGCACGAAGCCTCAACTAGCAACTTAGACTTTGAAAAGCACTAAATAGAGTACAACGGCCCACATTGATGCTTTGGAATTGCTCAACTCTCTCCATAGAGGAGCTTTTCACGTTTTTGTGCAATTTCAAACATAACTCGGTCTATTCGCGTGTTTACCTTACGAAACGTGGCACGAAGGCTCAACTAGCAAGTTAGACATTTAAGAGCACTAAATAGAGTACAACGGTCCGCATTGATACTTTGGAATTGCTCAACTCTCTCCATAGAGGAGCTTTTCTCGTGTTTATGCAATTTGAGACATAACTTGGTCTATCCGTGTCTTTACCTTACGAAACGTGGCACGAAGGCTCAAGTAGCAAGTTAGACTTTTAAGAGCACTAAATAGAGTACAACGGTCCACATTGATGCTTTGGAATTGCTCAACTCTCTCCATAGAGGAGCTTTTCACGTTTTTATGCAATTTGAGACATAACTTGGTCTATTCGCGTCTTTACCTTACGAAACGTGGCACGAAGGCTCAACTAGCAAGTTAGACTTTTAAGAGCACTAAATAGAGTACAACGGTCCACATTGATGCTTTGGAATTGCTCAACTCTCTCCATAGAGGAGCTTTTCACGTTTTTGTGCAATTCGAGACATAACTTGGTCTATTCGCATATTTACCTTACGAAACGTGGCACGAAGGCTCAACTAGCAAGTTAGACTATTTAAGAGCACTAAATAGAGTACAACGGTCCACATTGATGCTTTGGAATTGCTCAACTCTCTCCATAGAGGAGCTTTTCACGTTTTTGTGCAATTTCAGAACATAACTTGGTCTATTCGCGTCTTTACCTTACGAAACGTGGCACGAATGCTCAACTAGCAAGTTAGACTTTTAAGAGCACTAAATAGAGTACAACGGTCCACATTGATGCTTTGGAATTGCTCAACTCTCTCCATAGAGGAGCTTTTCACGTTTTTGTGCAATTTGAGACATAACTTGGTCTATTCGCGTCTTTACCTTACGAAACGTGGCACGAAGGCTCAACTAGCAAGTTAGACTTTTAAGAGCACTAAATAGAGTACAACGGTCCACATTGATGCTTTGGAATTGCTCAACTCTCTCCATAGAGGAGCTTTTCACGTTTTTGTGCAATTTCAAACATAACTTGGTCTATTCGCGTCTTTACCTTACGAAATGTGGCACGAATGCTCAACTAGCAAGTTAGACTTTTAAGAGCACTAAATAGAGTACAACGGTCCACATTGATGCTTTGGAATTGCTCAACTCTCTCCATAGAGGAGCTTTTCACGTTTTTGTGCAATTTGAGACATAACTTGGTCTATTCGCGTCTTTACCTTACGAAACGTGGCACGAAGGCTCAACTAGCAAGTTAGACTTTTAAGAGCACTAAATAGAGTACAACGGTCCACATTGATGCTTTGGAATTGCTCAACTCTCTCCATAGAGGAGCTTTTCACGTTTTTGTGCAATTTGAGACATAACTTGGTCTATTCGCGTCTTTACCTTACGAAACGTGGCACGAAGGCTCAACTAGCAAGTTAGACTTTTAAGAGCACTAAATAGAGTACAACGGTCCACATTGATGCTTTGGAATTGCTCAACTCTCTCCATAGAGGAGCTTTTCACGTTTTTGTGCAATTTGAGGCATAACTTGGTCTATTCGCGTCTTTACCTTACGAAACGTGGCACGAAGGCTCAACTAGCAAGTTAGACTATTTAAGAGCACTAAATAGAGTACAACGGTCCACATTGATGCTTTCGGAATTGCTCAACTCTCTCCATAGAGGAGCTTTTCACGTTTTTGTGCAATTCGAGACATAACTTGGTCTATTCGCAGTCTTTACCTTACGAAACGTGGCACGAATGGCTCAACTAGCAAGTTAGACTTTTAAGAGCACTAAATAGAGTACAACGGTCCACATTGATGCTTTGGAATTGCTCAACTCTCTCCATAGAGGAGCTTTTCACGTTTTTCTGCAATTCGAGACATAACTTGGTCTATTCGCGTCTTTACCTTACGAAACGTGGCACGAAGGCTCAACTAGCAAGTTAGACTTTTAAGAGCACTAAATAGAGTACAACGGTCCACATTGATGCTTTGGAATTGCTCAACTCTCTCCATAGAGGAGCTTTTCACGTTTTTCTGCAATTCGAGACATAACTTGGTCTATTCGCATATTTACCTTACGAAACGTG
Source organism: Tripterygium wilfordii (assembly GCF_013401445.1). Lineage (NCBI taxonomy): Eukaryota > Viridiplantae > Streptophyta > Magnoliopsida > Celastrales > Celastraceae > Tripterygium > Tripterygium wilfordii. Next base: position 97,204 of record NW_024056240.1, on the reverse strand, counting down.
GCACGAAGGCTCAACTAGCAAGTTAGACTTTTAAGAGCACTAAATAGAGTACAACGGTCCACATTGATGCTTTGGAATTGCTCAACTCTCTCCATAGAGGAGCTTTTCACGTTTTTGTGCAATTTGAGACATAACTTGGTCTATTCGCGTCTTTACCTTACGAAACGTGGCACTAAGGCTCAACTAGCAAGTTAGACTTTTAAGAGCACTAAATAGAGTACAACGGTCCACATTGATGCTTTGGAATTGCTCAACTCTCTCCATAGAGGAGCTTTTCACGTTTTTGTGCAATTTGAGACATAACTTGGTCTATTCGCGTCTTTACCTTACGAAACGTGGCACGAAGGCTCAACTAGCAAGTTAGACTTTTAAGAGCACTAAATAGAGTACAACGGTCCACATTGATGCTTTGGAATTGCTCAACTCTCTCCATAGAGGAAGCTTTTCACGTTTTTGTGCAATTTGAGACATAACTTGGTCTATTCGCGTCTTTACCTTACGAAACGTGGCACGAAGGCTCAACTAGCAAGTTAGACTTTTAAGAGCACTAAATAGAGTACAACGGTCCACATTGATGCTTTGGAATTGCTCAACTCTCTCCATAGAGGAGCTTTTCACGTTTTTGTGCAATTTCGAGACATAACTTGGTCTATTCGCGTCTTTACCTTACGAAACGTGGCACGAAGGCTCAACTAGCAAGTTAGACTTTTAAGAGCACTAAATAGAGTACAACGGTCCACATTGATGCTTTGGAATTGCTCAACTCTCTCCATAGAGGAGCTTTTCACGTTTTTGTGCAATTTGAGACATAACTTGGTCTATTCGCGTCTTTACCTTACGAAACGTGGCACGAAGGCTCAACTAGCAAGTTAGACTTTTAAGAGCACTAAATAGAGTACAACGGTCCACATTGATGCTTTGGAATTGCTCAACTCTCTCCATAGAGGAGCTTTTCACGTTTTTGTGCAATTTGAGACATAACTTGGTCTATTCGCGTCTTTACCTTACGAAACGTGGCACGAAGGCTCAACTAGCAAGTTAGACTTTTAAGAGCACTAAATAGAGTACAACGGTCCACATTGATGCTTTGGAATTGCTCAACTCTCTCCATAGAGGAGCTTTTCACGTTTTTGTGCAATTTGAGACATAACTTGGTCTATTCGCGTCTTTACCTTACGAAACGTGGCACGAAGGCTCAACTAGCAAGTTAGACTATTAAGAGCACTAAATAGAGTACAACGGTCCACATTGATGCTTCGGAATTGCTCAACTCTCTCCATAGAGGAGCTTTTCACGTTTTTGTGCAATTCGAGACATAACTTGGTCTATTCGCATATTTACCTTACGAAACGTGGCACAATGGCTCAACTAGCAAGTTAGACTTTTAAGAGCACTAAATAGAGTACAACGGTCCACATTGATGCTTTGGAATTGCTCAACTCTCTCCACAGAGGAGCTTTTCACGTTTTTCTGCAATTCGAGACATAACTTGGTCTATTCGCGTCTTTACCTTACGAAACGTGGCACGAAGGCTCAACTATCAAGTTAGACTTTTAAGAGCACTAAATAGAGTACAACGGTCCACATTGATGCTTTGGAATTGCTCAACTCTCTCCATAGAGGAGCTTTTCACGTTTTTGTGCAATTTGAGACATAACTTGGTCTATTCGCGTCTTTACCTTACGAAACGTGGCACGAAGGCTCAACTAGCAAGTTAGACTTTTAAGAGCACTAAATAGAGTACAACGGTCCACATTGATGCTTTGGAATTGCTCAACTCTCTCCATAGAGGAGCTTTTCACGTTTTTGTGCAATTTGAGACATAACTTGGTCTATTCGCGTCTTTACCTTACGAAACGTGGCACGTAAGGCTCAACTAGCAAGTTAGACTTTTAAGAGCACTAAATAGAGTACAACGGTCCACATTGATGCTTTGGAATTGCTCAACTCTCTCCATAGAGGAGCTTTTCACGCTTTTTGTGCAATTTGAGACATAACTTGGTCTATTCGCGTCTTTACCTTACGAAACGTGGCACGAAGGCTCAACTAGCAAGTTAGACTTTTAAGAGCACTAAATAGAGTACAATGGTCCACATTGATGCTTTGGAATTGCTCAACTCTCTCCATAGAGGAGCTTTTCACGTTTTTGTGCAATTTGAGACATAACTTGGTCTATTCGCGTCTTTACCTTACGAAACGTGGCACGAAGGCTCAACTAGCAAGTTAGACTTTTAAGAGCACTAAATAGAGTACAACGGTCCACATTGATGCTTTGGAATTGCTCAACTCTCTCCATAGAGGAGTTTTTCACGTTTTTGTGCAATTTCAAACATAACTTGGTCTATGCGCATCTTTACCTTACGAACAGTGGCACGAATGCTCAACTAGCAAGTTAGACTTTTAAAAGCACTAAATAGCGTACAACGGTCCACATTGATGCTTTGGAATTGCTCAACTCTCTCCATAGAGGAGCTTTTCACGTTTTTGTGCAATTCGAGACATAACTTGGTCTATTCGCATATTTACCTTACGAAACGTGGCACGAAGGCTCAACTAGCAAGTTAGACTATTAAGAGCACTAAATAGAGTACAACGGTCCTCATTGATGCTTTGGAATTGCTCAACTCTCTCCATAGAGGAGCTTTTCACGTTTTTGTGCAATTTCAAACATAACTTGGTCTATTCGCGTCTTTACCTTACGAAACGTGGCACGAATGCTCAACTAGCAAGTTAGACTTTTAAGAGCACTAAATAGAGTACAACGGTCCACATTGATGCTTTGGAATTGCTCAACTCTCTCCATAGAGGAGCTTTTCACGTTTTTGTGTAATTTGAGACACTACTTGGTCTATTCGCGTCTTTACCTTACGAAACGTGGCACGAAGGCTCAACAAGCAAGTTAGACTTTTAAGAGCACTAAATAGAGTACAATGGTCCACATTGATGCTTTGGAATTGCTCAACTCTCTCCATAGAGAAGCTTTTCACGTTTTTGTGCAATTTGAGACATAACTTGGTCTATTCGCGTCTTTACCTTACGAAACGTGGCACGTAGGCTCAACTAGCAAGTTAGACTTTTAAGTGCACTAAATAGAGTACAATGGTCCACATTGATGCTTTGGAATTGCTCAACTCTCTCCATAGAGGAAGCTTTTCACGTTTTTGTGCAATTTGAGACATAACTTGGTCTATTCGCGTCTTTACCTTACGAAACGTGGCACGAAGGCTCAACTAGCAAGTTAGACTATTTAAGAGCACTAAATAGAGTACAACGGTCCACATTGATGCTTTCGGAATTGCTCAACTCTCTCCATAGAGGAGCTTTTCACGTTTTTGTGCAATTCGAGACATAACTTGGTCTATTCGCATCTTTACCTTACGAAACGTGGCACGAATGGCTCAACTAGCAAGTTAGACTTTTAAGAGCACTAAATAGAGTACAACGGTCCACATTGATGCTTTGGAATTGCTCAACTCTCTCCATAGAGGAGCTTTTCACGTTTTTGTGCAATTCGAGACATAACTTGGTCTATTCGCGTCTTTACCTTACGAAACGTGGCACGAAGGCTCAACTAGCAAGTTAGACTTTTAAGAGCACTAAATAGAGTACAACGGTCCACATTGATGCTTTGGAATTGCTCAACTCTCTCCATAGAGGAGCTTTTCACGTTTTTGTGCAATTTGAGACATAACTTGGTCTATTCGCGTCTTTACCTTACGAAACGTGGCACGAAGGCTCAACTAGCAAGTTAGACTTTTAAGAGCACTAAATAGAGTACAACGGTCCACATTGATGCTTTGGAATTGCTCAACTCTCTCCATAGAGGAGCTTTTCACGTTTTTGTGCAATTTGAGACATAACTTGGTCTATTCGCGTCTTTACCTTACGAAACGTGGCACGAAGGCTCAACTAGCAAGTTAGACTTTTAAGAGCACTAAATAGAGTACAACGGTCCCACATTGATGCTTTGGAATTGCTCAACTCTCTCCATAGAGGAGCTTTTCACGTTTTTGTGCAATTTGAGACATAACTTGGTCTATTCGCGTCTTTACCTTACGAAACGTGGCACGAAGGCTCAACTAGCAAGTTAGACTTTTAAGAGCACTAAATAGAGTACAACGGTCCACATTGATGCTTTGGAATTGCTCAACTCTCTCCATAGAGGAGCTTTTCACGTTTTTGTGCAATTTGAGACATAACTTGGTCTATTCGCGTCTTTACCTTACGAAACGTGGCACGAAGGCTCAACTAGCAAGTTAGACTTTTAAGAGCACTAAATAGAGTACAACGGTCCACATTGATGCTTTGGAATTGCTCAACTCTCTCCATAGAGGAGCTTTTTCACGTTTTTGTGCAATTTCGAGACATAACTTGGTCTATTCGCGTCTTTACCTTACGAAACGTGGCACGAATGCTCAACTAGCAAGTTAGACTTTTAAGAGCACTAAATAGAGTACAACGGTCCACATTGATGCTTTGGAATTGCTCAACTCTCTCCATAGAGGAGCTTTTCACGTTTTTGTGCAATTCGAGACATAACTTGGTCTATTCGCAGTCTTTACCTTACGAAACGTGGCACGAAGGCTCAACTAGCAAGTTAGACTTTTAAGAGCACTAAATAGAGTACAACGGTCCACATTGATGCTTTGGAATTGCTCAACTCTCTCCATAGAGGAGCTTTTCACGTTTTTGTGCAATTTCGAGACATAACTTGGTCTATTCGCGTCTTTACCTTACGAAACGTGGCACGAAGGCTCAACTAGCAAGTTAGACTTTTAAGAGCACTAAATAGAGTACAACGGTCCACATTGATGCTTTGGAATTGCTCAACTCTCTCCATAGAGGAGCTTTTCACGTTTTTGTGCAATTTGAGACACTAACTTGGTCTATTCGCGTCTTTACCTTACGAAACGTGGCACGAAGGCTCAACTAGCAAGTTAGACTTTTAAGAGCACTAAATAGAGTACAACGGTCCACATTGATGCTTTGGAATTGCTCAACTCTCTCCATAGAGGAGCTTTTCACGTTTTTGTGCAATTTGAGACATAACTTGGTCTATTCGCGTCTTTACCTTACGAAACGTGGCACGAAGGCTCAACTAGCAAGTTAGACTTTTAAGAGCACTAAATAGAGTACAACGGTCCACATTGATGCTTTGGAATTGCTCAACTCTCTCCATAGAGGAGCTTTTCACGTTTTTGTGCAATTTGAGACATAACTTGGTCTATTCGCGTCTTTACCTTACGAAACGTGGCACGAAGGCTCAACTAGCAAGTTAGACTTTTAAGAGCACTAAATAGAGTACAACGGTCCACATTGATGCTTTGGAATTGCTCAACTCTCTCCATAGAGGAGCTTTTCACGTTTTTGTGCAATTCGAGACATAACTTGGTCTATTCGCAGTCTTTACCTTACGAAACGTGGCACGAATGGCTCAACTAGCAAGTTAGACTTTTAAGAGCACTAAATAGAGTACAACGGTCCACATTGATGCTTTGGAATTGCTCAACTCTCTCCATAGAGGAGCTTTTCACGTTTTTGTGCAATTCGAGACATAACTTGGTCTATTCGCGTCTTTACCTTACGAAACGTGGCACGAAGGCTCAACTAGCAAGTTAGACTTTTAAGAGCACTAAATAGAGTACAACGGTCCACATTGATGCTTTGGAATTGCTCAACTCTCTCCATAGAGGAGCTTTTCACGTTTTTGTGCAATTTGAGACATAACTTGGTCTATTCGCGTCTTTACCTTACGAAACGTGGCACGAAGGCTCAACTAGCAAGTTAGACTTTTAAGAGCACTAAATAGAGTACAACGGTCCACATTGATGCTTTGGAATTGCTCAACTCTCTCCATAGAGGAGCTTTTCACGTTTTTGTGCAATTTGAGACATAACTTGGTCTATTCGCGTCTTTACCTTACGAAACGTGGCACGAAGGCTCAACTAGCAAGTTAGACTTTTAAGAGCACTAAATAGAGTACAACGGTCCACATTGATGCTTTGGAATTGCTCAACTCTCTCCATAGAGGAGCTTTTCACGTTTTTGTGCAATTTGAGACATAACTTGGTCTATTCGCGTCTTTACCTTACGAAACGTGGCACGAAGGCTCAACTAGCAAGTTAGACTTTTAAGAGCACTAAATAGAGTACAACGGTCCCACATTGATGCTTTGGAATTGCTCAACTCTCTCCATAGAGGAGCTTTTCACGCTTTTTGTGCAATTTGAGACATAACTTGGTCTATTCGCGTCTTTACCTTACGAAACGTGGCACGAAGGCTCAACTAGCAAGTTAGACTTTTAAGAGCACTAAATAGAGTACAACGGTCCACATTGATGCTTTGGAATTGCTCAACTCTCTCCATAGAGGAGCTTTTCACGTTTTTGTGCAATTTCGAGACATAACTTGGTCTATTCGCGTCTTTACCTTACGAAACGTGGCACGAATGCTCAACTAGCAAGTTAGACTTTTAAGAGCACTAAATAGAGTACAACGGTCCACATTGATGCTTTGGAATTGCTCAACTCTCTCCATAGAGGAGCTTTTCACGTTTTTGTGCAATTCGAGACATAACTTGGTCTATTCGCAGTCTTTACCTTACGAAACGTGGCACGAAGGCTCAACTAGCAAGTTAGACTTTTAAGAGCACTAAATAGAGTACAACGGTCCACATTGATGCTTTGGAATTGCTCAACTCTCTCCATAGAGGAGCTTTTCACGTTTTTGTGCAATTTCAAACATAACTTGGTCTATTCGCGTCTTTACCTTACGAAACGTGGCACGAATGCTCAACTAGCAAGTTAGACTTTTAAGAGCACTAAATAGAGTACAACGGTCCACATTGATGCTTTGGAATTGCTCAACTCTCTCCATAGAGGAGCTTTTCACGTTTTTGTGCAATTTGAGACATAACTTGGTCTATTCGCGTCTTTACCTTACGAAACGTGGCACGAAGGCTCAACTAGCAAGTTAGACTTTTAAGAGCACTAAATAGAGTACAACGGTCCACATTGATGCTTTGGAATTGCTCAACTCTCTCCATAGAGGAGCTTTTCACGTTTTTGTGCAATTTGAGACATAACTTGGTCTATTCGCGTCTTTACCTTACGAAACGTGGCACGAAGGCTCAACTAGCAAGTTAGACTTTTAAGAGCACTAAATAGAGTACAACGGTCCACATTGATGCTTTGGAATTGCTCAACTCTCTCCATAGAGGAGCTTTTCACGTTTTTGTGCAATTTGAGACATAACTTGGTCTATTCGCGTCTTTACCTTACGAAACGTGGCACGAAGGCTCAACTAGCAAGTTAGACTTTTAAGAGCACTAAATAGAGTACAACGGTCCACATTGATGCTTTGGAATTGCTCAACTCTCTCCATAGAGGAGCTTTTCACGTTTTTGTGCAATTCGAGACATAACTTGGTCTATTCGCATATTTACCTTACGAAACGTGGCACGAATGGCTCAACTAGCAAGTTAGACTTTTAAGAGCACTAAATAGAGTACAACGGTCCACATTGATGCTTTGGAATTGCTCAACTCTCTCCATAGAGGAGCTTTTCACGTTTTTGTGCAATTCGAGACATAACTTGGTCTATTCGCGTCTTTACCTTACGAAACGTGGCACGAAGGCTCAACTAGCAAGTTAGACTTTTAAGAGCACTAAATAGAGTACAACTGGTCCACATTGATGCTTTGGAATTGCTCAACTCTCTCCATAGAGGAGCTTTTCACGTTTTTGTGCAATTTGAGACATAACTTGGTCTATTCGCGTCTTTACCTTACGAAACGTGGCACGAAGGCTCAACTAGCAAGTTAGACTTTTAAGAGCACTAAATAGAGTACAACTGGTCCACATTGATGCTTTGGAATTGCTCAACTCTCTCCATAGAGGAAGCTTTTCACGTTTTTGTGCAATTTGAGACATAACTTGGTCTATTCGCGTCTTTACCTTACGAAACGTGGCACGAAGGCTCAACTAGCAAGTTAGACTTTTAAGAGCACTAAATAGAGTACAACGGTCCACATTGATGCTTTGGAATTGCTCAACTCTCTCCATAGAGGAGCTTTTCACGTTTTTGTGCAATTTGAGACATAACTTGGTCTATTCGCGTCTTTACCTTACGAAACGTGGCACGAAGGCTCAACTAGCAAGTTAGACTTTTAAGAGCACTAAATAGAGTACAACGGCCCACATTGATGCTTTGGAATTGCTCAACTCTCTCCATAGAGGAGCTTTTCACGCTTTTGTGCAATTTGAGACATAACTTGGTCTATTCGCGTCTTTACCTTACGAAACGTGGCACGAAGGCTCAACTAGCAAGTTAGACTTTTAAGAGCACTAAATAGAGTACAACGGTCCACATTGATGCTTTGGAATTGCTCAACTCTCTCCATAGAGGAGCTTTTCACGTTTTTGTGCAATTTCAAACATAACTTGGTCTATTCGCGACTTTACCTTACGAACCGTGGCACGAATGCTCAACTAGCAAGTTAGACTTTTAAGAGCACTAAATAGAGTACAACGGTCCACATTGATGCTTTGGAATTGCTCAACTCTCTCCATAGAGGAGCTTTTCACGTTTTTGTGCAATTCGAGACATAACTTGGTCTATTCGCAGTCTTTACCTTACGAAACGTGGCACGAAGGCTCAACTAGCAAGTTAGACTATTAAGAGCACTAAATAGAGTACAACGGTCCACATTGATGCTTTGGAATTGCTCAACTCTCTCCATAGAGGAGCTTTTCACGTTTTTGTGCAATTTCGAGACATAACTTGGTCTATTCGCGTCTTTACCTTACGAAACGTGGCACGAAGGCTCAACTAGCAAGTTAGACTTTTAAGAGCACTAAATAGAGTACAACGGTCCACATTGATGCTTTGGAATTGCTCAACTCTCTCCATAGAGGAGCTTTTCACGTTTTTGTGCAATTTGAGACATAACTTGGTCTATTCGCGTCTTTACCTTACGAAACGTGGCACGAAGGCTCAACTATCAAGTTAGACTTTTAAGAGCTCTAAATAGAGAACAACGGTCCACATTGATGCTTTGGAATTGCTCAACTCTCTCCATAGAGGAGCTTTTCACGTTTTTGTGCAATTTCAAGACATAACTTGGTCTATTCGCGTCTTTACCTTACGAAACGTGGCACGTAAGGCTCAACTAGCAAGTTAGACTTTTAAGAGCACTAAATAGAGTACAACGGTCCACATTGATGCTTTGGAATTGCTCAACTCTCTCCATAGAGGAGCTTTTCACGTTTTTGTGCAATTTCGAGACATAACTTGGTCTATTCGCATCTTTACCTTACGAAACGTGGCACGAATGCTCAACTAGCAAGTTAGACTTTTAAGAGCACTAAATAGAGTACAACGGTCCACATTGATGCTTTGGAATTGCTCAACTCTCTCCATAGAGGAGCTTTTCACGTTTTTCTGCAATTCGAGACATAACTTGGTCTATTCGCATATTTACCTTACGAAACATGGAACGAAGGCTCAACAAGCAAGTTAGACTTTTAAGAGCACTAAATAGAGTACAACGGTCCACATTGATGCTTTGGAATTGCTCAACTCTCTCCATAGAGGAGCTTTTCACGTTTTTGTGCAATTTCAAACATAACTTGGTCTATTCGCGTCTTTACCTTACGAAACGTGGCACGAATGCTCAACTAGCAAGTTAGACTTTTAAGAGCACTAAATAGAGTACAACGGTCCACATTGATGCTTTGGAATTGCTCAACTCTCTCCATAGAGGAGCTTTTCACGTTTTTGTGCAATTTGAGACATAACTTGGTCTATTCGCGTCTTTACCTTACGAAACGTGGCACGAAGGCTCAACTAGCAAGTTAGACTTTTAAGAGCACTAAATAGAGTACAATGGTCCACATTGATGCTTTGGAATTGCTCAACTCTCTCCATAGAGGAGCTTTTCACGTTTTTGTGCAATTTGAGACATAACTTGGTCTATTCGCGTCTTTACCTTACGAAACGTGGCACGTAGGCTCAACTAGCAAGTTAGACTTTTAAGAGCACTAAATAGAGTACAACGGTCCACATTGATGCTTTGGAATTGCTCAACTCTCTCCATAGAGGAGCTTTTCACGTTTTTGTGCAATTTGAGACATAACTTGGTCTATTCGCGTCTTTACCTTACGAAACGTGGCACGAAGGCTCAACTAGCAAGTTAGACTTTTAAGAGCACTAAATAGAGTACAACGGTCCACATTGATGCTTTGGAATTGCTCAACTCTCTCCATAGAGGAGCTTTTCACGTTTTTGTGCAATTCGAGACATAACTTGGTCTATTCGCAGTCTTTACCTTACGAAACGTGGCACGAAGGCTCAACTAGCAAGTTAGACTATTAAGAGCACTAATAGAGTACAACGGTCCACATTGATGCTTTGGAATTGCTCAACTCTCTCCATAGAGGAGCTTTTCACGTTTTTGTGCAATTCGAGACATAACTTGGTCTATTCGCAGTCTTTACCTTACGAAACGTGGCACGAATGGCTCAACTAGCAAGTTAGACTTTTAAGAGCACTAAATAGAGTACAACGGTCCACATTGATGCTTTGGAATTGCTCAACTCTCTCCATAGAGGAGCTTTTCACGTTTTTGTGCAATTCGAGACATAACTTGGTCTATTCGCGTCTTTACCTTACGAAACGTGGCACGAAGGCTCAACTAGCAAGTTAGACTTTTAAGAGCACTAAATAGAGTACAACTGGTCCACATTGATGCTTTGGAATTGCTCAACTCTCTCCATAGAGGAGCTTTTCACGTTTTTGTGCAATTTGAGACATAACTTGGTCTATTCGCGTCTTTACCTTACGAAACGTGGCACGAAGGCTCAACTAGCAAGTTAGACTTTTAAGAGCACTAAATAGAGTACAACTGGTCCACATTGATGCTTTGGAATTGCTCAACTCTCTCCATAGAGGAAGCTTTTCACGTTTTTGTGCAATTTGAGACATAACTTGGTCTATTCGCGTCTTTACCTTACGAAACGTGGCACGTAAGGCTCAACTAGCAAGTTAGACTTTTAAGAGCACTAAATAGAGTACAACGGTCCCACATTGATGCTTTGGAATTGCTCAACTCTCTCCATAGAGGAGCTTTTCACGCTTTTGTGCAATTTGAGACATAACTTGGTCTATTCGCGTCTTTACCTTACGAAACGTGGCACGAAGGCTCAACTAGCAAGTTAGACTTTTAAGAGCACTAAATAGAGTACAACTGGTCCCACATTGATGCTTTGGAATTGCTCAACTCTCTCCATAGAGGAGCTTTTCACGTTTTTGTGCAATTTGAGACATAACTTGGTCTATTCGCGTCTTTACCTTACGAAACGTGGCACGAAGGCTCAACTAGCAAGTTAGACTTTTAAGAGCACTAAATAGAGTACAACGGTCCACATTGATGCTTTGGAATTGCTCAACTCTCTCCATAGAGGAGCTTTTTCACGTTTTTGTGCAATTTCAAACATAACTTGGTCTATTCGCGTCTTTACCTTACGAAACGTGGCACGAATGCTCAACTAGCAAGTTAGACTTTTAAGAGCACTAAATAGAGTACAACGGTCCACATTGATGCTTTGGAATTGCTCAACTCTCTCCATAGAGGAGCTTTTCACGTTTTTGTGCAATTCGAGACATAACTTGGTCTATTCGCATATTTACCTTACGAAACGTGGCACGAAGGCTCAACTAGCAAGTTAGACTATTAAGAGCACTAAATAGAGTACAACGGTCCACATTGATGCTTTGGAATTGCTCAACTCTCTCCATAGAGGAGCTTTTCACGTTTTTGTGCAATTTCAAACATAACTTGGTCTATTCGCGTCTTTACCTTACGAAACGTGGCACGAAGGCTCAACTAGCAAGTTAGACTTTTAAGAGCACTAAATAGAGTACAACGGTCCACATTGATGCTTTGGAATTGCTCAACTCTCTCCATAGAGGAGCTTTTCACGTTTTTGTGCAATTTGAGACATAACTTGGTCTATTCGCGTCTTTACCTTACGAAACGTGGCACGAAGGCTCAACTAGCAAGTTAGACTTTTAAGAGCACTAAATAGAGTACAACGGTCCACATTGATGCTTTGGAATTGCTCAACTCTCTCCATAGAGGAGCTTTTCACGTTTTTGTGCAATTTGAGACATAACTTGGTCTATTCGCGTCTTTACCTTACGAAACGTGGCACGAAGGCTCAACTAGCAAGTTAGACTTTTAAGAGCACTAAATAGAGTACAACGGTCCACATTGATGCTTTGGAATTGCTCAACTCTCTCCATAGAGGAGCTTTTCACGTTTTTGTGCAATTTCAAACATAACTTGGTCTATTCGCGTCTTTACCTTACGAAACGTGGCACGAATGCTCAACTAGCAAGTTAGACTTTTAAGAGCACTAAATAGAGTACAACGGTCCACATTGATGCTTTGGAATTGCTCAACTCTCTCCATAGAGGAGCTTTTCACGTTTTTGTGCAATTTGAGACATAACTTGGTCTATTCGCGTCTTTACCTTACGAAACGTGGCACGAAGGCTCAACTAGCAAGTTAGACTTTTAAGAGCACTAAATAGAGTACAACGGTCCACATTGATGCTTTGGAATTGCTCAACTCTCTCCATAGAGGAGCTTTTCACGTTTTTGTGCAATTTCAAACATAACTTGGTCTATTCGCGTCTTTACCTTACGAAACGTGGCACGAAGGCTCAACTAGCAAGTTAGACATTTAAGAGCACTAAATAGAGTACAACGGTCCACATTGATGCTTTGGAATTGCTCAACTCTCTCCATAGAGGAGCTTTTCACGTTTTTGTGCAATTTCAAGACATAACTTGGTCTATTCGCGTCTTTACCTTACGAAACGTGGCACGAATGCTCAACTAGCAAGTTAGACTTTTAAGAGCACTAAATAGAGTACAACGGTCCACATTGATGCTTTGGAATTGCTCAACTCTCTCCATAGAGGAGCTTTTCACGTTTTTGTGCAATTTGAGACATAACTTGGTCTATTCGCGTCTTTACCTTACGAAACGTGGCACGAAGCCTCAACTAGCAACTTAGACTTTTAAAAGCATTAAATAGAGTACAACGGCCCACATTGATGCTTTGGAATTGCTCAACTCTCTCCATAGAGGAGCTTTTCACGTTTTTGTGCAATTTCAAACATAACTCGGTCTATTCGCGTGTTTACCTTACGAAACGTGGCACGAAGGCTCAACTAGCAAGTTAGACATTTAAGAGCACTAAATAGAGTACAACGGTCCGCATTGATACTTTGGAATTGCTCAACTCTCTCCATAGAGGAGCTTTTCTCGTGTTTATGCAATTTGAGACATAACTTGGTCTATCCGTGTCTTTACCTCACGAAACGTGGCACGAAGGCTCAAGTAGCAAGTTAGACTTTTAGGAGCACTAAATAGAGTACAACGGTCCACCTTGATGCTTTAGAATTGCTCAACTCTCTCCATAGAGGAGCTTTTCACGTTTTTATGCAATTTGAGACATAACTTGGTCTATTCGCGTCTTTACCTTACGAAACGTGGCACGAAGGCTCAACTAGCAAGTTAGACTTTTAAGAGCACTAAATAGAGTACAACGGTCCACATTGATGCTTTGGAATTGCTCAACTCTCTCCATAGAGGAGCTTTTCACGTTTTTGTGCAATTCGAGACATAACTTGGTCTATTCGCGTCTTTACCTTACGAAACGTGGCACGAAGGCTCAACTAGCAAGTTAGACTTTTAAGAGCACTAAATAGAGTACAACGGTCCACATTGATGCTTTGGAATTGCTCAACTCTCTCCATAGAGGAGCTTTTCACGTTTTTGTGCAATTTCAAACATAACTTGGTCTATTCGCGTCTTTACCTTACGAACCGTGGCACGAATGCTCAACTAGCAAGTTAGACTTTTAAGAGCACTAAATAGAGTACAACGGTCCACATTGATGCTTTGGAATTGCTCAACTCTCTCCATAGAGGAGCTTTTCACGTTTTTGTGCAATTCGAGACATAACTTGGTCTATTCGCATATTTACCTTACGAAACGTGGCACGAAGGCTCAACTAGCAAGTTAGACTATTAAGAGCACTAAATAGAGTACAACGGTCCACATTGATGCTTTGGAATTGCTCAACTCTCTCCATAGAGGAGCTTTTCACGTTTTTGTGCAATTTGAGACATAACTTGGTCTATTCGCGTCTTTACCTTACGAAACGTGGCACGAATGCTCAACTAGCAAGTTAGACTTTTAAGAGCACTAAATAGAGTACAACGGTCCACATTGATGCTTTGGAATTGCTCAACTCTCTCCATAGAGGAGCTTTTCACGTTTTTGTGCAATTTGAGACATAACTTGGTCTATTCGCGTCTTTACCTTACGAAACGTGGCACGAAGGCTCAACTAGCAAGTTAGACTTTTAAGAGCACTAAATAGAGTACAACGGTCCACATTGATGCTTTGGAATTGCTCAACTCTCTCCATAGAGGAGCTTTTCACGTTTTTGTGCAATTTGAGACATAACTTGGTCTATTCGCGTCTTTACCTTACGAAACGTGGCACGAAGCCTCAACTAGCAACTTAGACTTTTAAAAGCACTAAATAGAGTACAACGGCCCACATTGATGCTTTGGAATTGCTCAACTCTCTCCATAGAGGAGCTTTTCACGTTTTTGTGCAATTTCAAACATAACTCGGTCTATTCGCGTGTTTACCTTACGAAACGTGGCACGAAGGCTCAACTAGCAAGTTAGACATTTAAGAGCACTAAATAGAGTACAACGGTCCGCATTGATACTTTGGAATTGCTCAACTCTCTCCATAGAGGAGCTTTTCTCGTGTTTATGCAATTTGAGACATAACTTGGTCTATCCGTGTCTTTACCTTACGAAACGTGGCACGAAGGCTCAACGTAGCAAGTTAGACTTTTAGGAGCACTAAATAGAGTACAACGGTCCACCTTGATGCTTTAGAATTGCTCAACTCTCTCCATAGAGGAGCTTTTCACGTTTTTATGCAATTTGAGACATAACTTGGTCTATTCGCGTCTTTACCTTACGAAACGTGGCACGAAGGCTCAACTAGCAAGTTAGACTTTTAAGAGCACTAAATAGAGTACAACGGTCCACATTGATGCTTTGGAATTGCTCAACTCTCTCCATAGAGGAGCTTTTCACGTTTTTGTGCAATTCGAGACATAACTTGGATCTATTCGCGTCTTTACCTTACGAAACGTGGCACGAAGGCTCAACTAGCAAGTTAGACTTTTAAGAGCACTAAATAGAGTACAACGGTCCACATTGATGCTTTGGAATTGCTCAACTCTCTCCATAGAGGAGCTTTTCACGTTTTTGTGCAATTTCAGACATAACTTGGTCTATTCGCGTCTTTACCTTACGAAACGTGGCACGAATGCTCAACTAGCAAGTTAGACTTTTAAGAGCACTAAATAGAGTACAACGGTCCACATTGATGCTTTGGAATTGCTCAACTCTCTCCATAGAGGAGCTTTTCACGTTTTTGTGCAATTCGAGACATAACTTGGTCTATTCGCATATTTACCTTACGAAACGTGGCACGAAGGCTCAACTAGCAAGTTAGACTATTAAGAGCACTAAATAGAGTACAACGGTCCACATTGATGCTTTGGAATTGCTCAACTCTCTCCATAGAGGAGCTTTTCACGTTTTTGTGCAATTTCAAACATAACTTGGTCTATTCGCGTCTTTACCTTACGAAACGTGGCACGAATGCTCAACTAGCAAGTTAGACTTTTAAGAGCACTAAATAGAGTACAACGGTCCACATTGATGCTTTGGAATTGCTCAACTCTCTCCATAGAGGAGCTTTTCACGTTTTTGTGCAATTTGAGACATAACTTGGTCTATTCGCGTCTTTACCATACGAAACGTGGCACGAAGCCTCAACTAGCAACTTAGACTTTTAAAAGCACTAAATAGAGTACAACGGCCCACATTGATGCTTTGGAATTGCTCAACTCTCTCCATAGAGGAGCTTTTCACGTTTTTGTGCAATTTCAAACATAACTCGGTCTATTCGCGTGTTTACCTTACGAAACGTGGCACGAAGGCTCAACTAGCAAGTTAGACATTTAAGAGCACTAAATAGAGTACAACGGTCCGCATTGATACTTTGGAATTGCTCAACTCTCTCCATAGAGGAGCTTTTCTCGTGTTTATGCAATTTGAGACATAACTTGGTCTATCCGTGTCTTTACCTTACGAAACGTGGCACGAATGCTCAACTAGCAAGTTAGACTTTTAAGAGCACTAAATAGAGTACAACGGTCCACATTGATGCTTTGGAATTGCTCAACTCTCTCCATAGAGGAGCTTTTCACGTTTTTGTGCAATTTGAGACATAACTTGGTCTATTCGCGTCTTTACCATACGAAACGTGGCACGAAGCCTCAACTAGCAACTTAGACTTTTAAGAGCACTAAATAGAGTACAACGGTCCACATTGATGCTTTGGAATTGCTCAACTCTCTCCATAGAGGAGCTTTTCACGTTTTTGTGCAATTTCAAGACATAACTTGGTCTATTCGCGTCTTTACCTTACGAAACGTGGCACGAAGGCTCAACTAGCAAGTTAGACTTTTAAGAGCACTAAATAGAGTACAACGGTCCACATTGATGCTTTGGAATTGCTCAACTCTCTCCATAGAGGAGCTTTTCACGTTTTTATGCAATTTGAGACATAACTTGGTCTATTCGCGTCTTTACCTTACGAAACGTGGCACGAAGGCTCAACTAGCAAGTTAGACTTTTAAGAGCACTAAATAGAGTACAACGGTCCACATTGATGCTTTGGAATTGCTCAACTCTCTCCATAGAGGAGCTTTTCACGTTTTTGTGCAATTCGAGACATAACTTGGTCTATTCGCGTCTTTACCTTACGAAACGTGGCACGAAGGCTCAACTAGCAAGTTAGACTTTTAAGAGCACTAAATAGAGTACAACGGTCCACATTGATGCTTTGGAATTGCTCAACTCTCTCCATAGAGGAGCTTTTCACAGTTTTTTTGCAATTCGAGACATAACTTGGTCTATTCGCGTCTTTACCTTACGAAACGTGGCACGAAGGCTCAACTAGCAAGTTAGACTTTTAAGAGCACTAAATAGAGTACAACGGTCCACATTGATGCTTTGGAATTGCTCAACTCTCTCCATAGAGGAGCTTTTCACGTTTTTGTGCAATTTCAAACATAACTTGGTCTATTCGCGTCTTTACCTTACGAAACGTGGCACGAATGCTCAACTAGCAAGTTAGACTTTTAAGAGCACTAAATAGAGTACAACGGTCCACATTGATGCTTTGGAATTGCTCAACTCTCTCCATAGAGGAGCTTTTCACGTTTTTGTGCAATTCGAGACATAACTTGGTCTATTCGCATATTTACCTTACGAAACGTGGCACGAAGGCTCAACTAGCAAGTTAGACTATTAAGAGCACTAAATAGAGTACAACGGTCCACATTGATGCTTTGGAATTGCTCAACTCTCTCCATAGAGGAGCTTTTCACGTTTTTGTGCAATTTCAAACATAACTTGGTCTATTCGCGTCTTTACCTTACGAAACGTGGCACGAATGCTCAACTAGCAAGTTAGACTTTTAAGAGCACTGAATAGAGTACAACGGTCCACATTGATGCTTTGGAATTGGTCAACTCTCTCCATAGAGGAGCTTTTCACGTTTTTGTGCAATTTGAGACATAACTTGGTTTATTCGCGTCTTTACCTTACGAAACGTGGCACGAAGCCTCAACTAGCAAGTTAGACTTTTAAGAGCACTAAATAGAGTACAACGGCCCACATTGATGCTTTGGAATTGCTCAACTCTCTCCATAGAGGAGCTTTTCACGTTTTTGTGCAATTTCAAACATAACTCGGTCTATTCGCGTGTTTACCTTACGAAACGTGGCACGAAGGCTCAACTAGCAAGTTAGACATTTAAGAGCACTAAATAGAGTACAACGGTCCGCATTGATACTTTGGAATTGCTCAACTCTCTCCATAGAGGAGCTTTTCTCGTGTTTATGCAATTTGAGACATAACTTGGTCTATCCGTGTCTTTACCTTACGAAACGTGGCACGAAGGCTCAAGTAGCAAGTTAGACTTTTAAGAGCACTAAATAGAGTACAACGGTCCACCTTGATGCTTTGGAATTGCTCAACTCTCTCCATAGAGGAGCTTTTCACGTTTTTATGCAATTTGAGACATAACTTGGTCTATTCGCGTCTTTACCTTACGAAACGTGGCACGAAGGCTCAACTAGCAAGTTAGACTTTTAAGAGCACTAAATAGAGTACAACGGTCCACATTGATGCTTTGGAATTGCTCAACTCTCCCCATAGAGGAGCTTTTCACATTTTTTTGCAATTCGAGACATACTTGATCTATTCGCGTCTTTACCTTACGAAACGTGGCACGAAGGCTCAACTAGCAAGTTAGACTTTTAAGAGCACTAAATAGAGTACAACGGTCCACATTGATGCTTTGGAATTGCTCAACTCTCTCCATAGAGGAGCTTTTCACGTTTTTGTGCAATTCGAGACATAACTTGGTCTATTCTCATATTTACCTTACGAAACGTGGCACGAAGGCTCAACTAGCAAGTTAGACTATTAAGAGCACTAAATAGAGTACAACGGTCCACATTGATGCTTTGGAATTGCTCAACTCTCTCCATAGAGGAGCTTTTCACGTTTTTGTGCAATTTCAAACATAACTTGGTCTATTCGCGTCTTTACCTTACGACACGTGGCACGAATGCTCAACTAGCAAGTTAGACTTTTAAGAGCACTAAATAGAGTACAACGGTCCACATTGATGCTTTGGAATTGCTCAACTCTCTCCATAGAGGAGCTTTTCACGTTTTTGTGCAATTTGAGACATAACTTAGGTCTATTCGGCGTCTTTACCTTACGAAACGTGGCACGAAGGCCTCAACTAGCAAGTTAGACTTTTAAGAGCACTAAATAGAGTACAACGGCCCACATTGATGCTTTGGAATTGCTCAACTCTCTCCATAGAGGAGCTTTTCACGTTTTTGTGCAATTTCAAACATAACTTGGTCTATTCGCGTCTTTACCTTACGAAACGTGGCACGAATGCTCAACTAGCAAGTTAGACTTTTAAGAGCACTAAATAGAGTACAACGGTCCACATTGATGCTTTGGAATTGCTCAACTCTCTCCATAGAGGAGCTTTTCACGTTTTTGTGCAATTTGAGACATAACTTGGTCTATTCGCGTCTTTACCTTACGAAACGTGGCACGAAGGCCTCAACTAGCAAGTTAGACTTTTAAGAGCACTAAATAGAGTACAACGGTCCCACATTGATGCTTTGGAATTGCTCAACTCTCTCCATAGAGGAGCTTTTCACGTTTTTGTGCAATTTCAAACATAACTTGGTCTATTCGCGTCTTTACCTTACGAAACGTGGCACGAAGGCTCAACTAGCAAGTTAGACATTTAAGAGCACTAAATAGAGTACAACGGTCCACATTGATGCTTTGGAATTGCTCAACTCTCTCCATAGAGGAGCTTTTCACGTTTTTATGCAATTTGAGACATAACTTGGTCTATTCGCTGTCTTTACCTTACGAAACGTGGCACGAAGGCTCAAGCTAGCAAGTTAGACTTTTAAGAGCACTAAATAGAGTACAACGGTCCACATTGATGCTTTGGAATTGCTCAACTCTCTCCATAGAGGAGCTTTTCACGTTTTTATGCAATTTGAGACATAACTTGGTCTATTCGCGTCTTTACCTTACGAAACGTGGCACGAAGGCTCAACTAGCAAGTTAGACTTTTAAGAGCACTAAATAGAGTACAACGGTCCACATTGATGCTTTGGAATTGCTCAACTCTCTCCATAGAGGAGCTTTTCACAGTTTTTTTGCAATTCGAGACATAACTTGGATCTATTCGCGTCTTTACCTTACGAAACGTGGCACGAAGGCTCAACTAGCAAGTTAGACTTTTAAGAGCACTAAATAGAGTACAACGGTCCACATTGATGCTTTGGAATTGCTCAACTCTCTCCATAGAGGAGCTTTTCACGTTTTTGTGCAATTCGAGACATAACTTGGTCTATTCGCATATTTACCTTACGAAACGTGGCACGAAGGCTCAACTAGCAAGTTAGACTATTAAGAGCACTAAATAGAGTACAACGGTCCACATTGATGCTTTGGAATTGCTCAACTCTCTCCATAGAGGAGCTTTTCACGTTTTTGTGCAATTTGAGACATAACTTGGTCTATTCGCGTCTTTACCTTACGACACGTGGCACGAATGCTCAACTAGCAAGTTAGACTTTTAAGAGCACTAAATAGAGTACAACGGTCCACATTGATGCTTTGGAATTGCTCAACTCTCTCCATAGAGGAGCTTTTCACGTTTTTGTGCAATTTGAGACATAACTTGGTCTATTGGCGTCTTTACCTTACGAAACGTGGCACGAAGCCTCAACAAGCAAGTTAGACTTTTAAAAGCACTAAATAGAGTACAACGGCCCACATTGATGCTTTGGAATTGCTCAACTCTCTCCATAGAGGAGCTTTTCACGTTTTTGTGCAATTTCAAACATAACTTGGTCTATTCGCGTCTTTACCTTACGAAACGTGGCACGAATGCTCAACTAGCAAGTTAGACTTTTAAGAGCACTAAATAGAGTACAACGGTCCACATTGATGCTTTGGAATTGCTCAACTCTCTCCATAGAGGAGCTTTTCACGTTTTTGTGCAATTTGAGACATTACTTGGTCTATTCGCGTCTTTACCTTACGAAACGTGGCACGAAGGCTCAACAAGCAAGTTAGACTTTTAAGAGCACTAAATAGAGTACAATGGTCCACATTGATGCTTTGGAATTGCTCAACTCTCTCCATAGAGAAGCTTTTCACGTTTTTGTGCAATTTGAGACATAACTTGGTCTATTCGCGTCTTTACCTTACGAAACGTGGCACGTAGGCTCAACAAGCAAGTTAGACTTTTAAGAGCACTAAATAGAGTACAATGGTCCACATTGATGCTTTGGAATTGCTCAACTCTCTCCATAGGGAAGCTTTTCACGTTTTTGTGCAATTTGAGACATAACTTGGTCTATTCGCGTCTTTACCTTACGAAACGTGGCACGTAGGCTCAACTAGCAAGTTAGACTTTTAAGAGCACTAAATAGAGTACAATGGTCCACATTGATGCTTTGGAATTGCTCAACTCTCTCCATAGAGAAGCTTTTCACGTTTTTGTGCAATTTGAGACATAACTTGGTCTATTCGCGTCTTTACCTTACGAAACGTGGCACGTAGGCTCAACTAGCAAGTTAGACTTTTAAGAGCACTAAATAGAGTACAACGGCCCACATTGATGCTTTGGAATTGCTCAACTCTCTCCATAGAGGAGCTTTTCACGCTTTTGTGCAATTTGAGACATAACTTGGTCTATTCGCGTCTTTACCTTACGAAATGTGGCACGAAGGCTCAAGAAGCAAGTTAGACTTTTAAGAGCACTAAATAGAGTACAATGGTCCACATTGATGCTTTGTAATTGCTCAACTCTCCCCATAGAGAAGCTTTTCACGTTTTTGTGCAATTTGAGACATAACTTGGTCTATTCGCGTCTTTACCTTACGAAACGTGGCACGAAGGCTCAACTAGCAAGTTAGACTTTTAAGATCACTAAATAGAGTACAACGGTCCACATTGATGCTTTGGAATTGCTCAACTCTCTCCATAGAGGAGCTTTTCACGTTTTTGTGCAATTTCAAACATAACTTGGTCTATGCGCGTCTTTACCTTACGAACCGTGGCACGAATGCTCAACTAGCAAGTTAGACTTTTAAAAGCACTAAATAGAGTACAACGGTCCACATTGATGCTTTGGAATTGCTCAACTCTCTCCATAGAGGAGCTTTTCACGTTTTTGTGCAATTCGAGACATAACTTGGTCTATTCGCATATTTACCTTACGAAACGTGGCACGAAGGCTCAACTAGCAAGTTAGACTATTAAGAGCACTAAATAGAGTACAACGGTCCACATTGATGCTTTGGAATTGCTCAACTCTCTCCATAGAGGAGCTTTTCACGTTTTTGTGCAATTTCAAACATAACTTGGTGTATTCGCGTCTTTACCTTACGAAACGTGGCACGAATGCTCAACTAGCAAGTTAGACTTTTAAGAGCACTAAATAGAGTACAACGGTCCACATTGATGCTTTGGAATTGCTCAACTCTCTCCATAGAGGAGCTTTTCACGTTTTTGTGCAATTTGAGACATAACTTGGTGTATTTGCGTCTTTACCTTACGAAACGTGGCACGAAGCCTCAACTACCAAGTTAGACTTTTAAAAGCACTAAATAGAGTACAACGGCCCACATTGATGCTTTGGAATTGCTCAACTCTCTCCATAGAGGAGCTTTTCACGTTTTTGTGCAATTTCAAACATAACTCGGTCTATTCGCGTGTTTACCTTACGAAACGTGGCACGAAGGCTCAACTAGCAAGTTAGACATTTAAGAGCACTAAATAGAGTACAACGGTCCGCATTGATACTTTGGAATTGCTCAACTCTCTCCATAGAGGAGCTTTTCTCGTGTTTATGCAATTTGAGACATAACTTGGTCTATCCATGTCTTTACCTTACGAAACGTGGCACGAAGGCTCAAGTAGCAAGTTAGACTTTTCAGAGAACTAAATAGAGTACAACGGTCCACCTTGATGCTTTGGAATTGCTCAACTCTCTCCATAGAGGAGCTTTTCACGTTTTTATGCAATTTGAGACATAACTTGGTCTATTCGCGTCTTTACCTTACGAAACGTGGCACGAAGGCTCAACTAGCAAGTTAGACTTTTAAGAGCACTAAATAGAGTACAACGGTCCACATTGATGCTTTGGAATTGCTCAACTCTCCCCATAGAGGAGCTTTTCACATTTTTTTGCAATTCGAGACATACTTGGTCTATTCGCGTCTTTACCTTACAAAACGTGGCACGAAGGCTCAACTAGCAAGTTAGACTTTTAAGAGCACTAAATAGAGTACAACGGTCCACATTGATGCTTTGGAATTGCTCAACTCTCTCCATAGAGGAGCTTTTCACGTTTTTGTGCAATTTCAACCATAACTTGGTCTATTCGCGTCTTTACCTTACGAAACGTGGCACGAATGCTCAACTAGCAAGTTAGACTTTTAAGAGCACTAAATAGAGTACAACGGTCCACATTGATGCTTTGGAATTGCTCAACTCTCTCTATAGAGGAGCTTTTCACGTTTTTGTGCAATTTGAGACATAACTTGGTCTATTCGCGTCTTTACCTTACAAAACGTGGCACGAAGCCTCAACTAGCAAGTTAGACTTTTAAAAGCACTAAATAGAGTACAACGGCCCACATTGATGCTTTGGAATTGCTCAACTCTCTCCATAGAGGAGCTTTTCACGTTTTTGTGCAATTTCAAACATAACTTGGTCTATTCGCGTCTTTACCTTACGAAACGTGGCACGAAGGCTCAACTAGCAAGTAAGACTTTTAAGAGCACTAAATAGAGTACAACTGTCCACATCGATGCTTTGGAATTGCTCAACTCTCTCCATAGAGGAGCTTTTCACGTTTTTATGAAATTTGAGACATAACTTGGTCTATTCGCGTCTTTACCTTACGAAACGTGGCACGAAGGCTCAACTAGCAAGTTAGACTTTTAAGAGCACTAAATAGAGTACAACGGTCCACATTGATGTTTTGGAATTGCTCAACTCTCTCCATAGACGAGCTTTTCACGTTTTTGTGCAATTCGAGACATAACTTGTTTCATTCGCATATTTACCTTACGAAACGTGGCACGAAGGCTCAACTAGCAAGTTAGACTTTTAAGAGCACTAAATAGAGTACAATGGTCCACATTGACGCTTTGGAATTGCTCAACTCTCTCCATAGAGGAGCTTTTCACGTTTTTGTGCAGTTTGAGACATAACTTGGTCTATTCGCGTCTTTACCTTACGAAACATGGCAAGAAGGCTCAACTAGCAAGTTAGACTTTTAAGAGCACTAAATAGAGTACAACGGTCCACATTGATGCTTTGGAATTGCTCAACTCTCTCCATAGAGGAGCTTTTCACGTTTTTATGCAATTTGAGACATAACTTGGTCTATCCGTGTCTTTACCTTACGAAACGTGGCACGAAGGCTCAACTAGCAAGTTAGACTTTTAAGAGCACTAAATTGAGTACAATGGCTCACATTGATGCTTTGGAATTGCTCAGCTCTCTCCATAGAGGAGTTTTTCACGTTTTTGTGCAATTTGAGACATAACTTGGTCTATTCGCGTCTTTACCTTACGAAACGTGGCACGAAGGCTCAACTAGCAAGTTAGACTATTAAGAGCACTATATAGAGTACAACGGTCCACATTGATGCTTTGGAATTGCTCAACTCTCTCCATAGAGGAGCTTTTCACGTTTTTGTGCAATTCGAGACATACTTGGTCTATTCGCGTCCTTACCTTACGAAACGTGGCACGAAGGCTCAACTAGCAAGTTAGACTTTTAAGAGCACTAAATAGAGTACAATGGCCCACATTGATGCTTTGGAATTGCTCAGCTCTCTCCATAGAGGAGTTTTTCACGTTTTTGTGCAATTTGAGACATAACTTGGTCTAGTCGCGTCTTTACCTTACGAAACGTGGCACGAAGGCTCAACTAGCAAGTTAGACTTTTAAGAGCACTAAATAGAGTACAATGGCCCACATTGATGCTTTGGAATTGCTCAGCTCTCTCCATAGAGGAGTTTTTCACGTTTTTGTGCAATTTGAGACATAACTTGGTCTATTCGCGTCTTTACCTTACGAAACGTGGCACGAAGGCTCAACTAGCAAGTTAGACTATTAAGAGCACTATATAGAGTACAACGGTCCACATTGATGCTTTGGAATTGCTCAACTCTCTCCATAGAGGAGCTTTTCACGTTTTTGTGCAATTCGAGACATAACTTGGTCTATTCGCATATTTACCTTACGAAACGTGGCACAATGGCTCAACTAGCAAGTTAGACTTTTAAGAGCACTAAATAGAGTACAACTGTCCACATTGTTGCTTTGGAATTGCTCAACTCTCTCTATAGAGGAGCTTTTCCCGTTTTTATGAAATTTGAGACATAACTTGGTCTATTCGCGTCTTTACCTTACGAAACGTGGCACGAAGGCTCAACTAGCAAGTTAGACTTTTAAGAGCACTAAATAGAGTACAACGGTCCACATTGATGTTTTGGAATTGCTCAACTCTCTCCATAGACGAGCTTTTCACGTTTTTGTGCAATTCGAGACATAACTTGGTCTATTCGCATATTTACCTTACGAAACGTGGCACGAAGGCTCAACTAGCAAGTTTGACTTTTAAGAGCACTAAATAGAGTACAATAGTCCACATTGACGCTTTGGAATTGCTCAACTCTCTCCATAGAGGAGCTTTTCACGTTTTTGTGCAATTTGAGACATAACTTGGTCGATTCGCGTCTTTACCTTACGAAACATGGCAAGAAGGCTCAACTAGCAAGTTAGACTTTAAAGAGCACTAAATAGAGTACAACGGTCCACATTGATGCTTTGGAATTGCTCAACTCTCTCCATGGAGGAGCTTTTCACGTTTTTATGCAATTTGAGACATAACATGGTCTATCCGTGTCTTTACCTTACAAAACGTGGCACGAAGGCTCAACTAGCAAGTTAGACTTTTAAGAGCACTAAATAGAGTACAATGGCCCACATTGATGCTTTGGAATTGCTCAGCTCTCTGCATAGAGGAGTTTTTCACGTTTTTGTGCAATTTGAGACATAGAGTAGAACTGTCCACATTGATGCTTTGGAATTGCTCAACTCTCTCCATAGACGAGCTTTTCACGTTTTTGTGCAATTCGAGACATACTTGGTCTATTCGCGTCCTTACCTTACGAAACGTGGCACGAAGGCTCAACTAGCAAGTTAGACTTTTAAGAGCACTAAATAGAGTACAACGGTCCACATTGATGCTTTGGAATTGCTCAACTCTCTCCATACAGGAGCTTTTCATGTTTTTATGCAATTTGAGACATAACTTGGTCTATCCGTGTCTTTACCTTACGAAACGTGGCACGAAGGCTCAACTAGCAAGTTAGACTTTTAAGAGCACTAAATAGAGTACAATGGCCCACATTGATGCTTTGGAATTGCTCAAGCTCTCTCCATAGAGGAGCTTTTTCACGTTTTTGTGCAATTTGAGACATAACTTGGTCTATTCGCGTCTTTACCTTACGAAACGTGGCACGAAGGCTCAACTAGCAAGTTAGACTTTTAAGAGCACTAAATAGAGTACAATGGCCCACATTGATGCTTTGGAATTGCTCAGCTCTCTCCATAGAGGAGTTTTTCACGTTTTTGTGCAATTTGAGACATAACTTGGTCTATTCGCGTCTTTACCTTACGAAACGTGGCACGAAGGCTCAACTAGCAAGTTAGACTATTAAGAGCACTATATAGAGTACAACGGTCCACATTGATGCTTTGGCATTGCTCAACTCTCTCCATAGAGGAGCTTTTCACGTTTTTGTGCAATTCGAGACATAACTTGGCCTATTCGCATATTTACCTTACGAAACGTGGCACAATGGCTCAACTAGCAAGTTAGACTTTTAAGAGCACTAAATAGAGTACAACTGTCCACATTGTTGCTTTGGAATTGCTCAACTCTCTCCATAGAGGAGCTTTTCACGTTTTTATGAAATTTGAGACATAACTTGGTCTATTCGCGTCTTTACCTTACGAAACGTGGCACGAAGGCTCAACTAGCAAGTTAGACTTTTAAGAGCACTAAATAGAGTACAATGGCCCACATTGATGCTTTGGAATTGCTCAGCTCTCTCCATAGAGGAGTTTTTCACGTTTTTGTGCAATTTGAGACATAACTTGGTCTATTCGCGTCTTTACCTTACGAAACGTGGCACGAAGGCTCAACTAGCAAGTTAGACTTTTAAGAGCACTAAATAGAGTACAACGGTCCACATTGATGTTTTGGAATTGCTCAACTCTCTCCATAGACGAGCTTTTCACATTTTTGTGCAATTCGAGACATAACTTGGTCTATTCGCATATTTACCTTACGAAACGTGGCACGAAGGCTCAACTAGCAAGTTAGACTTTTAAGAGCACTAAATAGAGTACAATGGTCCACATTGATGCTTTGGAATTGCTCAACTCTCTCCATAGAGGAGCTTTTCACGTTTTTGTGCAATTTGAGACATAACTTGGTCTATTCGCGTCTTTACCTTACGAAACATGGCAAGAAGGCTCAACTAGCAAGTTAGACTTTTAAGAGCACTAAATAGAGTACAACGGTCCACATTGATGCTTTGGAATTGCTCAACTCTCTCCATAGAGGAGCTTTTCACGTTTTTATGCAATTTGAGACATAACATTGGTCTATTCGCTGTCTTTACCTTACGAAACGTGGCACGAAGGCTCAACTAGCAAGTTAGACTTTTAAGAGCACTAAATAGAGTACAATGGCCCACATTGATGCTTTGGAATTGCTCAGCTCTCTGCATAGAGGAGTTTTTCACGTTTTTGTGCAATTTGAGACATAGAGTAGAACTGTCCACATTGATGCTTTGGAATTGCTCAACTCTCTCCATAGAGGAGCTTTTCACGTTTTTATGAAATTTGAGACGTAACTTGGTCTATTCGCGTCTTTACCTTACGAAACGTGGCACGAAGGCTCAACTAGCAAGTTAGACTTTTAAGAGCACTAAATAGAGTACAATGGTCCACATTGATGCTCTGGAATTGCTCAACTCTCTCCATAGAGGAGCTTTTCACGTTTTTGTACAATTCGAGACATAATTGGTCTATTCGCGTCTTTACCATACGAAACGTGGCACGAAGGCTCAACTAGCAAGTTAGACTTTTAAGAGCACTAAATAGAGTACAACGGTCCACATTGATGCTTTGGAATTGCTCAACTCTCTCCATAGAGGAGCTTTTCACGTTTTTGTGCAATTCGAGACATAACTTGGTCTATTCGCATATTTACCTTACGAAACGTGGCACGAAGGCTCAACTAGCAAGTTAGACTTTTAAGAGCACTAAATAGAGTACAACGGTCCACATTGATGCTTTGGAATTGCTCAACTCTCTCCATAGAGGAGCTTTTCACGTATTTGTGCAATTTGAGACATAACTTGGTCTATTCGCGTCTTTACCTTACGAAACGTGGCACGAAGGCTCAACTAGCAAGTTAGACTTTTAAGAGCACTAAATAGAGTACAACGGTCCACATTGATGCTTTGGAATTGCTCAACTCTCTCCATAGAGGAGCTTTTCACGTTTTTGTGCAATTTGAGACATAACTTGGTCTATTCGCGTCTTTACCTTACGAAACGTGGCACGAAGGCTCAACTAGCAAGTTAGACTTTTAAGAGCACTAAATAGAGTACAATGGTCCACATTGATGCTTTGGAATTGCTCAACTCTCTCCATAGAGAAGCTTTTCACGTTTTTGTGCAATTTGAGACATAACTTGGTCTATTCGCGTCTTTACCTTACGAAACGTGGCACGAAGGCTCAACTAGCAAGTTAGACTATTAACAGCACTATATAGAGTACAACGGTCCACATTGATGCTTCGGAATTGCTCAACTCTCTCCATAGAGGAGCTTTTCACGTTTTTGTGCAATTCGAGACATAACTTGGTCTATTCGCATATTTACCTTACGAAACGTGGCACAATGGCTCAACTAGCAAGTTAGACTTTTAAGAGCACTAAATAGAGTACAACTGTCCACATTGATGCTTTGGAATTGCTCAACTCTCTCCATAGAGGAGCTTTTCACGTTTTTATGAAATTTGAGACATAACTTGGTCTATTCGCGTCTTTACCTTACGAAACGTGGCACGAAGGCTCAAGTAGCAAGTTAGACTTTTAAGAGCACTAAATAGAGTACAACGGTCCACATTGATGCATTGGAATTGCTCAACTCTCTCCATAGAGGAGCTTTTCACGTTTTTATGCAATTTGAGACATAACTTGGTCTATCCGTGTCTTTACCTTACGAAATGTGGCACGAAGACTCAACTAGCAAGTTAGACTTTTAAGAGCACTAAATAGAGTACAACGGTCCCACATTGATGCTTTGGAATTGCTCAAGCTCTCTCCATAGAGGAGCTTTTCACGTTTTTGTGTAATTTGAGACATAACTTGGTCTATTCGCGTCTTTACCTTACGAAACGTGGCACGAAGGCTCAACTAGCAAGTTAGACTTTTAAGAGCACTAAATAGAGTACAATGGCCCACATTGATGCTTTGGAATTGCTCAGCTCTCTCCATAGAGGAGTTTTTCATGTTTTTGTGCAATTTGAGACATAACTTGGTCTATTCGCGTCTTTACCTTACGAAACGTGGCACGAAGGCTCAACTAGCAAGTTAGACTATTCAGAGCACTATATAGAGTACAACGGTCCACATTGATGCTTTGGAATTGCTCAACTCTCTCCATAGAGGAGCTTTTCACGTTTTTGTGCAATTCGAGACATAACTTGGTCTATTCGCATATTTACCTTACGAAACGTGGCACAATGGCTCAACTAGCAAGTTAGACTTTTAAGAGCACTAAATAGAGTACAACTGTCCACATTGATGCTTTGGAATTGCTCAACTCTCTCCATAGAGGTGCTTTTCACGTTTTTATGCAATTTGAGACATAACTTGGTCTATCCGTGTCTTTACCTTACGAAACGTGGCACGAAGACTCAACTAGCAAGTTAGACTTTTAAGAGCACTAAATAGAGTACAATGGCCCACATTGATGCTTTGGAATTGCTCAGCTCTCTCCATAGAGGAGTTTTTCATGTTTTTGTGCAATTTGAGACATAACTTGGTCTATTCGCGTCTTTACCTTACGAAACGTGGCACGAAGGCTCAACTAGCAAGTTAGACTTTTAAGAGCACTAAATAGAGTACAACGGCCCACATTGATGCTTTGGAATTGCTCAACTCTCTCCATAGAGGAGCTTTTCACGTTTTTGTGCAATTCGAGACATAACTTGGTCTATTCGCATATTTACCTTACGAAACGTGGCACAATGGCTCAACTAGCAAGTTAGACTTTTAAGAGCACTAAATAGAGTACAACTGTCCACATTGATGCTTTGGAATTGCTCAACTCTCTCCATAGAGGAGCTTTTCACGTTTTTATGCAATTTGAGACATAACTTGGTCTATTCGCGTCTTTACCTTACGAAACGTGGCACGAAGGCTCAACTAGCAAGTTAGACTTTTAAGAGCACTAAATAGAGTACAACGGTCCACATTGATGCTTTGGAATTGCTCAACTCTCTCCATAGAGGAGCTTTTCACGTTTTTGTCTAATTCGAGACATACTTGGTCTATTCGCGTGTTTACCTTACGAAACGTGGCACGAAGGCTCAACTAGCAAGTTAGACTTTTAAGAGCACTAAATAGAGTACAACGGTCCACATTGATGCTTTGGAATTGCTCAACTCTCTCCATAGAGGAGCTTTTCACGTTTTTGTGCAATTCGAGACATAACTTGGTCTATTCGCATATTTACCTTACGAAACGTGGCACGAAGGCTCAACTAGCAAGTTAGACTTTTAAGAGCACTAAATAGAGTACAATGGTCCACATTGATGCTTTGGAATTGCTCAACTCTCTCCATAGAGGAGCTTTTCACGTTTTTGTGCAATTTGAGACATAACTTGGTCTATTCGCGTCTTTACCTTACGAAACAGTGGCACGAAGGCTCAACTAGCAAGTTAGACTTTTAAGAGCACTAAATAGAGTACAACGGTCCACATTGATGCTTTGGAATTGCTCAACTCTCTCCATAGAGGAGCTTTTCACGTTTTTGTGCAATTCGAGACATAACTTGGTCTATTCGCATATTTACCTTACGAAACGTGGCACGAAGGCTCAACTAGCAAGTTAGACTTTTAAGAGCACTAAATAGAGTACAACTGGTCCACATTGATGCTTTGGAATTGCTCAACTCTCTCCATAGAGGAGCTTTTCACGTTTTTGTGCAATTTGAGACATAACTTGGTCTATTCGCGTCTTTACCTTACGAAACGTGGCACGAAGGCTCAACTAGCAAGTTAGACTTTTAAGAGCACTAAATAGAGTACAACGGTCCACATTGATGCTTTGGAATTGCTCAACTCTCTCCATAGAGGAGCTTTTCACGTTTTTGTGCAATTTCGAGACATAACTTGGTCTATTCGCGTCTTTACCTTACGAAACGTGGCACGAAGGCTCAACTAGCAAGTTAGACTTTTAAGAGCACTAAATAGAGTACAACGGTCCACATTGATGCTTTGGAATTGCTCAACTCTCTCCATAGAGGAGCTTTTCACGTTTTTGTGCAATTTGAGACATAACTTGGTCTATTCGCGTCTTTACCTTACGAAACGTGGCACGAAGGCTCAACTAGCAAGTTAGACTTTTAAGAGCACTAAATAGAGTACAACGGTCCCACATTGATGCTTTGGAATTGCTCAACTCTCTCCATAGAGGAGCTTTTTCACGTTTTTGTGCAATTTCGAGACATAACTTGGTCTATTCGCGTCTTTACCTTACGAAACGTGGCACGAAGGCTCAACTAGCAAGTTAGACTTTTAAGAGCACTAAATAGAGTACAACGGTCCACATTGATGCTTTGGAATTGCTCAACTCCCTCCATAGAGGAGCTTTTCACGTTTTTATGCAATTTGAGACATAACTTGGTCTATTCGCGTCTTTACCTTACGAAACGTGGCACGAAGGCTCAACTAGCAAGTTAGACTTTTAAGAGCACTAAATAGAGTACAACGGTCCACATTGATGCTTTGGAATTGCTCAACTCTCTCCATAGAGGAGCTTTTCACGTTTTTGTGCAATTCGAGACATAACTTGGTCTATTCGCGTCTTTACCTTACGAAACGTGGCACGAAGGCCTCAACTAGCAAGTTAGACTTTTAAGAGCACTAAATAGAGTACAACGGTCCCACATTGATGCTTTGGAATTGCTCAACTCTCTCCATAGAGGAGCTTTTCACGTTTTTGTGCAATTTCAAACATAACTTGGTCTATTCGCGTCTTTACCTTACGAAACGTGGCACGAAGGCTCAAGTAGCAAGTTAGACTTTTAAGAGCACTAAATAGAGTACAACGGTCCACATTGATGCTTTGGAATTGCTCAACTCTCTCCATAGAGGAGCTTTTCACGTTTTTGTGCAATTTCAAACATAACTTGGTCTATTCGCGTCTTTACCTTACGAAACGTGGCACGAATGCTCAACTAGCAAGTTAGACTTTTAAGAGCACTAAATAGAGTACAACGGTCCACATTGATGCTTTGGAATTGCTCAACTCTCTCCATAGAGGAGCTTTTCACGTTTTTGTGCAATTTGAGACATAACTTGGTCTATTCGCGTCTTTACCTTACGAAACGTGGCACGAAGGCC
This sequence comes from Tripterygium wilfordii, assembly GCF_013401445.1. Lineage (NCBI taxonomy): Eukaryota > Viridiplantae > Streptophyta > Magnoliopsida > Celastrales > Celastraceae > Tripterygium > Tripterygium wilfordii. The sequence continues at coordinate 64,679 of NW_024056240.1, read as the reverse complement.
TCAACTAGCAAGTTAGACTTTTAAGAGCACTAAATAGAGTACAACGGTCCCACATTGATGCTTTGGAATTGCTCAACTCTCTCCATAGAGGAGCTTTTCACGTTTTTGTGCAATTTCAGACATAACTTGGTCTATTCGCGTCTTTACCTTACGAAACGTGGCACGAAGGCTCAACTAGCAAGTTAGACTTTTAAGAGCACTAAATAGAGTACAACGGTCCACATTGATGCTTTGGAATTGCTCAACTCTCTCCATAGAGGAGCTTTTCACGTTTTTGTGCAATTTCAAACATAACTTGGTCTATTCGCGTCTTTACCTTACGAAACGTGGCACGAAGGCTCAACTAGCAAGTTAGACTTTTAAGAGCACTAAATAGAGTACAACGGTCCACATTGATGCTTTGGAATTGCTCAACTCTCTCCATAGAGGAGCTTTTCACGTTTTTATGCAATTTGAGACATAACTTGGTCTATTCGCGTCTTTACCTTACGAAACGTGGCACGAAGGCTCAACTAGCAAGGTTAGACTTTTAAGAGCACTAAATAGAGTACAACGGTCCACATTGATGCTTTGGAATTGCTCAACTCTCTCCATAGAGGAGCTTTTCACGTTTTTGTGCAATTTCGAGACATAACTTGGTCTATTCGCGTCTTTACCTTACGAAACGTGGCACGAAGGCTCAACTAGCAAGTTAGACTTTTAAGAGCACTAAATAGAGTACAACGGTCCACATTGATGCTTTGGAATTGCTCAACTCTCTCCATAGAGGAGCTTTTCACGTTTTTGTGCAATTTCAAACATAACTTGGTCTATTCGCGTCTTTACCTTACGAAACGTGGCACGAATGCTCAACTAGCAAGTTAGACTTTTAAGAGCACTAAATAGAGTACAACGGTCCACATTGATGCTTTGGAATTGCTCAACTCTCTCCATAGAGGAGCTTTTCACGTTTTTGTGCAATTTGAGACATAACTTGGTCTATTCGCGTCTTTACCTTACGAAACGTGGCACGAAGGCCTCAACTAGCAAGTTAGACTTTTAAGAGCACTAAATAGAGTACAACGGCCCACATTGATGCTTTGGAATTGCTCAACTCTCTCCATAGAGGAGCTTTTCACGTTTTTGTGCAATTTCAAACATAACTTGGTCTATTCGCGTCTTTACCTTACGAAACGTGGCACGAAGGCTCAACTAGCAAGTTAGACTTTTAAGAGCACTAAATAGAGTACAACGGTCCACATTGATGCTTTGGAATTGCTCAACTCTCTCCATAGAGGAGCTTTTCACGTTTTTGTGCAATTTGAGACATAACTTGGTCTATTCGCGTCTTTACCTTACGAAACGTGGCACGAAGGCTCAACTAGCAAGTTAGACTTTTAAGAGCACTAAATAGAGTACAACGGTCCACATTGATGCTTTGGAATTGCTCAACTCTCTCCATAGAGGAGCTTTTCACGTTTTTGTGCAATTTCAAACATAACTTGGTCTATTCGCGTCTTTACCTTACGAAACGTGGCACGAAGGCTCAACTAGCAAGTTAGACTTTTAAGAGCACTAAATAGAGTACAACGGTCCACATTGATGCTTTGGAATTGCTCAACTCTCTCCATAGAGGAGCTTTTCACGTTTTTATGCAATTTGAGACATAACTTGGTCTATTCGCGTCTTTACCTTACGAAACGTGGCACGAAGGTTCAACAAGCAAGTTAGACTTTTAAGAGCACTAAATAGAGTACAACGGTCCACATTGATGCTTTGGAATTGCTCAACTCTCTCCATAGAGGAGCTTTTCACGTTTTTGTGCAATTTCAAGACATAACTTGGTCTATTCGCGTCTTTACCTTACGAAACGTGGCACGAAGGCTCAACTAGCAAGTTAGACTTTTAAGAGCACTAAATAGAGTACAACGGTCCACATTGATGCTTTGGAATTGCTCAACTCTCTCCATAGAGGAGCTTTTCACGTTTTTGTGCAATTTCGAAACATAACTTGGTCTATTCGCGTCTTTACCTTACGAAACGTGGCACGAATGCTCAACTAGCAAGTTAGACTTTTAAAAGCACTAAATAGAGTACAACGGTCCACATTGATGCTTTGGGATTGCTCAACTCTCTCCATAGAGGAGCTTTTCACGTTTTTGTGCAATTTGAGACATAACTTGGTCTATTCGCGTCTTTACCTTACGAAACGTGGCACGAAGGCTCAACTAGCAAGTTAGACTTTTAAGAGCACTAAATAGAGTACAACGGTCCACATTGATGCTTTGGAATTGCTCAACTCTCTCCATAGAGGAGCTTTTCACGTTTTTGTGCAATTTCGAGACATAACTTGGTCTATTCGCGTCTTTACCTTACGAAACGTGGCACGAAGGCTCAACTAGCAAGTTAGACTTTTAAGAGCACTAAATAGAGTACAACGGTCCACATTGATGCTTTGGAATTGCTCAACTCTCTCCATAGAGGAGCTTTTCACGTTTTTATGCAATTTGAGACATAACTTGGTCTATTCGCGTCTTTACCTTACGAAACGTGGCACGAAGGCTCAACTAGCAAGTTAGACTTTTAAGAGCACTAAATAGAGTACAACGGTCCACATTGATGCTTTGGAATTGCTCAACTCTCTCCATAGAGGAGCTTTTCACGTTTTTGTGCAATTCGAGACAGTAACTTGGTCTATTCGCGTCTTTACCTTACGAAACGTGGCACGAAGGCTCAACTAGCAAGTTAGACTTTTAAGAGCACTAAATAGAGTACAACGGTCCACATTGATGCTTTGGAATTGCTCAACTCTCTCCATAGAGGAGCTTTTCACGTTTTTGTGCAATTTCAGAACATAACTTGGTCTATTCGCGTCTTTACCTTACGAAACGTGGCACGAAGGCTCAACTAGCAAGTTAGACTTTTAAGAGCACTAAATAGAGTACAACGGTCCACATTGATGCTTTGGAATTGCTCAACTCTCTCCATAGAGGAGCTTTTCACGTTTTTATGCAATTTGAGACATAACTTGGTCTATTCGCGTCTTTACCTTACGAAACGTGGCACGAAGGCTCAACTAGCAAGTTAGACTTTTAAGAGCACTAAATAGAGTACAACGGTCCCACATTGATGCTTTGGAATTGCTCAACTCTCTCCATAGAGGAGCTTTTCACGTTTTTGTGCAATTTCGAGACATAACTTGGTCTATTCGCGTCTTTACCTTACGAAACGTGGCACGAAGGCTCAACTAGCAAGTTAGACTTTTAAGAGCACTAAATAGAGTACAACGGTCCACATTGATGCTTTGGAATTGCTCAACTCTCTCCATAGAGGAGCTTTTCACGTTTTTATGCAATTTGAGACATAACTTGGTCTATTCGCGTCTTTACCTTACGAAACGTGGCACGAAGGCTCAACTAGCAAGTTAGACTTTTAAGAGCACTAAATAGAGTACAACGGTCCACATTGATGCTTTGGAATTGCTCAACTCTCTCCATAGAGGAGCTTTTCACGTTTTTGTGCAATTTCGAGACATAACTTGGTCTATTCGCGTCTTTACCTTACGAAACGTGGCACGAAGGCTCAACTAGCAAGTTAGACTTTTAAGAGCACTAAATAGAGTACAACGGTCCACATTGATGCTTTGGAATTGCTCAACTCTCTCCATAGAGGAGCTTTTCACGTTTTTATGCAATTTGAGACATAACTTGGTCTATTCGCGTCTTTACCTTACGAAACGTGGCACGAAGGCCTCAACTAGCAAGTTAGACTTTTAAGAGCACTAAATAGAGTACAACGGTCCCACATTGATGCTTTGGAATTGCTCAACTCTCTCCATAGAGGAGCTTTTCACGTTTTTGTGCAATTTCAAACATAACTTGGTCTATTCGCGTCTTTACCTTACGAAACGTGGCACGAAGGCTCAACTAGCAAGTTAGACTTTTAAGAGCACTAAATAGAGTACAACGGTCCACATTGATGCTTTGGAATTGCAAAACTCTCTCCATAGAGGAGCTTTTCACGTTTTTGTGCAATTTCGAGACATAACTTGGTCTATTCGCGTCTTTACCTTACGAAACGTGGCACGAATGCTCAACTAGCAAGTTAGACTTTTAAGAGCACTAAATAGAGTACAACGGTCCACATTGATGCTTTGGAATTGCTCAACTCTCTCCATAGAGGAGCTTTTCACGTTTTTGTGCTATTTGAGACATAACTTGGTCTATTCGCGTCTTTACCTTACGAAACGTGGCACGAAGGCTCAACTAGCAAGTTAGACTTTTAAGAGCACTAAATACAGTACAACGGTCCACATTGATGCTTTGGAATTGCTCAACTCTCTCCATGGAGGAGCTTTTTCACGTTTTTGTGCAATTTCAAACATAACTTGGTCTATTCGCGTCTTTACCTTGCGAAACGTGGCACGAAGGCTCAACTAGCAAGTTAGACTTTTAAGAGCACTAAATAGAGTACAACGGTCCACATTGATGCTTTGGAATTGCTCAACTCTCTCCATAGAGGAGCTTTTCACGTTTTTATGCAATTTGAGACATAACTTGGTCTATTCGCGTCTTTACCTTACGAAACGTGGCACGAAGGCTCAACTAGCAAGTTAGACTTTTAAGAGCACTAAATAGAGTACAACGGTCCACATTGATGCTTTGGAATTGCTCAACTCTCTCCATAGAGGAGCTTTTCACGTTTTTGTGCAATTCGAGACATAACTTGGTCTATTCGCGTCTTTACCTTACGAAACGTGGCACGAAGGCTCAACTAGCAAGTTAGACTTTTAAGAGCACTAAATAGAGTACAACGGTCCACATTGATGCTTTGGAATTGCTCAACTCTCTCCATAGAGGAGCTTTTCACGTTTTTGTGCAATTTCAGACATAACTTGGTCTATTCGCGTCTTTACCTTACGAAACGTGGCACGAAGGCTCAACTAGCAAGTTAGACTTTTAAGAGCACTAAATAGAGTACAACGGTCCACATTGATGCTTTGGAATTGCTCAACTCTCTCCATAGAGGAGCTTTTCACGTTTTTATGCAATTTGAGACATAACTTGGTCTATTCGCGTCTTTACCTTACGAAACGTGGCACGAAGGCCTCAACTAGCAAGTTAGACTTTTAAGAGCACTAATAGAGTACAACGGTCCACATTGATGCTTTGGAATTGCTCAACTCTCTCCATAGAGGAGCTTTTCACGTTTTTGTGCAATTTCAAACATAACTTGGTCTATTCGCGTCTTTACCTTACAAAACGTGACACGAAGGCTCAAGTAGCAAGTTAGACTTTTCAGAGCACTAAATAGAGTACAACCGTCCACATTGATGCTTTGGAATTGCTCAACTCTCTCCATAGAGGAGCTTTTCACGTTTTTGTGCAATTTCAAACATAACTTGGTCTATTCGCGTCTTTACCTTACGAAACGTGGCACGAATGCTCAACTAGCAAGTTAGACTTTTAAGAGCACTAAATAGAGTACAACGGTCCACATTAATGCTTTGGAATTGCTCAACTCTCTCCATAGAGGAGCTTTTCACTGTTTTGTGCAATTTGAGACATAACTTGGTCTATTCGCGTCTTTACCTTACGAAACGTGGCACGAAGCCTCAACTAGCAAGTTAGACTTTTAAAAGAACTAAATAGAGTACAACGGCCCACATTGATGCTTTGGAATTGCTCAACTCTCTCCATAGAGGAGTTTTTCACGTTTTTGTGCAATTTCAAACATAACTCGGTCTATTCGCGTGTTTACCTTACGAAACGTGGCACGAAGGCTCAAGTAGCAAGTTAGACTTTTAAGAGCACTAAATAGAGTACAACGGCCAACATTGATGCTTTGGAATTGCTCAACTCTCTCCATAGAGGAGCTTTTCACGTTTTTGTGCAATTTCAAACATAACTTGGTCTATTCGCGTCTTTACCTTTCGAAACGTGGCACGAAGGCTCAACTAGCAAGTTAGACTTTTAAGAGCACTAAATAGAGTACAACGGTCCACATTGATGCTTTGGAATTGCTCAACTCTCTCCATAGAGGAGCTTTTCACGTTTTTGTGCAATTTCAAACATAACTTGGTCTATTCGCGTCTTTACCTTACGAAACGTGGCACGAAGGCTCAACTAGCAAGTTAGACTTTTAAGAGCACTAAATAGAGTACAACGGTCCACATTGATGCTTTGGAATTGCTCAACTCCCTCCATAGAGGAGCTTTTCACGTTTTTATGCAATTTGAGACATAACTTGGTCTATTCGCGTCTTTACCTTACGAAACGTGGCACGAAGGCTCAACTAGCAAGTTAGACTTTTAAGAGCACTAAATAGAGTACAACGGTCCACATTGATGCTTTGGAATTGCTCAACTCTCTCCATAGAGGAGCTTTTCACGTTTTTGTGCAATTTCAAGACATAACTTGGTCTATTCGCGTCTTTACCTTACGAAACGTGGCACGAAGGCTCAACTAGCAAGTTAGACTTTTAAGAGCACTAAATAGAGTACAACGGTCCACATTGATGCTTTGGAATTGCTCAACTCTCTCCATAGAGGAGCTTTTCACGTTTTTAGTGCAATTTGAGACATAACTTGGTCTATTCGCGTCTTTACCTTACGAAACGTGGCACGAAGGCTCAACTAGCAAGTTAGACTTTTAAGAGCACTAAATAGAGTACAACGGTCCACATTGATGCTTTGGAATTGCTCAACTCTCTCCATAGAGGAGCTTTTCACGTTTTTGTGCAATTCGAGACGTAACTTGGTCTATTCGCGTCTTTACCTTACGAAACGTGGCACGAAGGCTCAAGTAGCAAGTTAGACTTTTAAGAGCACTAAATAGAGTACAACGGCCCACATTGATGCTTTGGAATTGCTCAACTCTCTCCATAGAGGAGCTTTTCACGTTTTTGTGCAATTTCAAACATAACTTGGTCTATTCGCGTCTTTACCTTACGAAACGTGGCTCGAAGGCTCAAGTAGCAAGTTAGACTTTTAAGAGCACTAAATATAGTACAACAGTCCACATTGATGCTTTGGAATTGCTCACCTCTCTCCATAGAGGAGCTTTTCGCGTTTTTGTGCAATTGCAAACATAACTTGGTCTATTCGCGTCTTTACCTTACGAAACGTGGCACGAAGGCTCAACTAGCAAGTTAGACTTTTAAGAGCACTAAATAGAGTACAACGGCCCACATTGATGCTTTGGAATTGCTCAACTCTCTCCATAGAGGAGCTTTTCACGTTTTTGTGCAATTTCAAACATAACTTGGTCTATTCGCGTCTTTACCTTTCGAAACGTTGCACGAAGGCTCAAGTAGCAAGTTAGACTTTTAAGAGCACTAAATAGAGTACAACGGTCCACATTGATGCTTTGGAATTGCTCAACTCTCTCCATAGAGGAGCTTTTCACGTTTTTATGCAATTTGAGACATAACTTGGTCTATTCGCGTCTTTACCTTACGAAACGTGGCACGAAGCCTCAACTAGCAAGTTAGACTTTTAAAAGCACTGAATAGAGTACAACGGCCCACATTGATGCTTTGGAATTGCTCAACTCTCTCCATAGAGGAGCTTTTCACGTTTTTGTGCAATTTCAAACATAACTTGGTCTATTCGCGTCTTTACCTTACGAAACGTGGCACGAAGGCTCAACTAGCAAGTTAGACTTTTAAGAGCACTAAATAGAGTACAACGGTCCACATTGATGCTTTGGAATTGCTCAACTCTCTCCATAGAGGAGCTTTTCACGTTTTTGTGCAATTTCGAGACATAACTTGGTCTATTCGCGTCTTTACCTTACGAAACGTGGCACGAATGCTCAACTAGCAAGTTAGACTTTTAAGAGCACTAAATAGAGTACAACGGTCCACATTGATGCTTTGGAATTGCTCAACTCTCTCCATAGAGGAGCTTTTCACGTTTTTGTGCAATTTGAGACATAACTTGGTCTATTCGCGTCTTTACCTTACGAAACGTGGCACGAAGGCCTCAACTAGCAAGTTAGACTTTTAAGAGCACTAAATAGAGTACAACGGTCCCACATTGATGCTTTGGAATTGCTCAACTCTCTCCATAGAGGAGCTTTTTCACGTTTTTGTGCAATTTCGAGACATAACTTGGTCTATTCGCGTCTTTACCTTACGAAACGTGGCACGAAGGCTCAACTAGCAAGTTAGACTTTTAAGAGCACTAAATAGAGTACAACGGTCCACATTGATGCTTTGGAATTGCTCAACTCTCTCCATAGAGGAGCTTTTCACGTTTTTATGCAATTTGAGACATAACTTGGTCTATTCGCTGTCTTTACCTTACGAAACGTGGCACGAAGGCTCAACTAGCAAGTTAGACTTTTAAGAGCACTAAATAGAGTACAACGGTCCACATTGATGCTTTGGAATTGCTCAACTCTCTCCATAGAGGAGCTTTTCACGTTTTTGTGCAATTTGAGACATAACTTGGTCTATTCGCGTCTTTACCTTACGAAACGTGGCACGAAGGCTCAACTAGCAAGTTAGACTTTTAAGAGCACTAAATAGAGTACAACTGGCCCACATTGATGCTTTGGAATTGCTCAACTCTCTCCATAGAGGAGCTTTTTCACGTTTTTGTGCAATTTGAGACATAACTTGGTCTATTCGCGTCTTTACCTTACGAAACGTGGCACGAAGGCTCAACTAGCAAGTTAGACTTTTAAGAGCACTAAATAGAGTACAACGGTCCACATTGATGCTTTGGAATTGCTCAACTCTCTCCATAGAGGAGCTTTTCACGTTTTTGTGCAATTCGAGACATAACTTGGTCTATTCGCGTCTTTACCTTACGAAACGTGGCACGAAGGCTCAAGTAGCAAGTTAGACTTTTAAGAGCACTAAATAGAGTACAACGGTCCACATTGATGCTTTGGAATTGCTCAACTCTCTCCATAGAGGAGCTTTTCACGTTTTTGTGCAATTCGAGACATAACTTGGTCTATTCGCATATTTACCTTACGAAACGTGGCACGAAGGCTCAACTAGCAAGTTAGACTTTTAAGAGCACTAAATAGAGTACAACGGTCCACATTGATGCTTTGGAATTGCTCAACTCTCTCCATAGAGGAGCTTTTCACGTTTTTGTGCAATTTGAGACATAACTTGGTCTATTCGCGTCTTTACCTTACGAAACGTGGCACGAAGGCTCAACTAGCAAGTTAGACTTTTAAGAGCACTAAATATAGTACAACGGTCCACATTGATGCTTTGGAATTGCTCAACTCTCTCCATAGAGGAGCTTTTCACGTTTTTGTGCAATTTCAAACATAACTTGGTCTATTCGCGTCTTTACCTTACGAAACGTGGCACGAAGGCTCAAGTAGCAAGTTAGACTTTTAAGAGCACTAAATAGAGTACAACGGTCCACATTGATGCTTTGGAATTGCTCAACTCTCTCCATAGAGGAGCTTTTCACGTTTTTGTGCAATTCGAGACATAACTTGGTCTATTCGCGTCTTTACCATACGAAACGTGACACGAAGGCTCAACTAGCAAGTTAGACTTTTAGGAGCACTAAATATAGTACAACGGTCCACATTGATGCTTTGGAATTGCTCAACTCTCTCCATAGAGGAGTTTTTCACGTTTTTGTGCAATTTGAGACATAACTTGGTCTATTCGCGTCTTTACCTTACGAAACGTGGCACGAATGCTCAACTAGCAAGTTAGACTATTAAAAGCACTATATAGAGTACAACGGTCCACATTGATGCTTTGGAATTGCTCAACTCTCTCCATAGAGGAGCTTTTCACGTTTTTCTGTAATTCGAGACATAACTTGGTCTATTCGCATATTTACCTTACGACGCGTGGCACAATGGCTCAACTAGCAAGTTAGACTTTTACGAGCACTAAATAGAGTACAACTGTCCACATTGATGCTTTGGAATTGCTCAACTCTCTCCATAGAGGAGCTTTTCACGTTTTTATGCAATTTGAGACATAACTTGGTCTATTCGCGTCTTTACCTTACGAAACGTGGCACGAAGGCTCAACTAGCAAGTTAGACTTTTAAGAGCACTAAATAGAGTACAACGGTCCACATTGATGCTTTGGAATTGCTCAACTCTCTCCATAGAGGCGCTTTTCACGTTTTTGTGCAATTCGAGACATACTTGGTCTACTCGCGTCTTTACCTTACGAAACGTGGCACGAAGGCTCAAGTAGCAAGTTAGACTTTTAAGAGCACTAAATAGAGTACAACGGTCCACATTGATGCTTTGGAATTGCTCAACTCTCTATAGAGGAGCTTTTCACGTTTTTGTGCAATTCGAGACATAACTTGGTCTATTCGCATATTTACCTTACGAAACGTGGCACGAAGGCTCAACTAGCAAGTTAGACTTTTAAGAGCACTAAATAGAGTACAATGGTCCACATTGATGCTTTGGAATTGCTCAACTCTCTCCATAGAGGAGCTTTTCACGTTTTTGTGCAATTTGAGACATAACTTGGTCTATTCGCGTCTTTACCTTACGAAACGTGGCAAGAAGGCTCAACTAGCAAGTTAGACTTTTAAGAGCACTAAATAGAGTACAACGGCCCACATTGATGCTTTGGAATTGCTCAACTCTCTCCATAGAGGAGCTTTTCACGTTTTTGTGCAATTTGAGGCGTAACTTGGTTTATTTGCGTCTTTACCTTACGAAACGTGGCACGAAGGCTCAACTAGCAAGTTAGACTTTTAAGAGCACTAAATAGAGTACAATGGCCCACATTGATGCTTTGGAATTTTTCAACCCTCTCCATAGAGGAGTTTTTCACGTTTTTGTGCAATTTGAGACATAACTTGGTCTATTCGCGTCTTTACCTTACGAAACGTGGCACGAATGCTCAACTAGCAAGTTAGACTATTAAGAGCACTATATAGAGTACAACGGTCCACATGGATGCTTTGGAATTGCTCAACTCTCTCCATAGAGGAGCTTTTCACGTTTTTGTGTAATTCGAGACATAACTTGGTCTATTCGCATATTTAGCTTACGACGCGTGGCACAATGGCTCAACTAGCAAGTTAGACTTTTAAGAGCACTAAATAGAGTACAACTGTCCACATTGATGCTTTGGAATTGCTCAACTCTCTCCATAGAGGAGCTTTTCACGTTTTTATGCAATTTGAGACATAACTTGGTCTATTCGCGTCTTTACCTTACGAAACGTGGCACGAAGGCTCAACTAGCAAGTTAGACTTTTAAGAGCACTAAATAGAGTACAACGGTCCACATTGATGCTTTGGAATTGCTCAACTCTCTCCATAGAGGAGCTTTTCACGTTTTTGTGCAATTCGAGACATACTAGGTATATTCGCGTCTTTACCTTACGAAACGTGGCACGAAGGCTCAAGTAGCAAGTTAGACTTTTAAGAGCACTAAATAGAGTACAACGGTCCACATTGATGCTTTGGAATTGCTCAACTCTCTCCATAGAGGAGCTTTTCACGTTTTTGTGCAATTCGAGACATACTAGGTATATTCGCATATTTACCTTACGAAACGTGGCACGAAGGCTCAACTAGCAAGTTAGACTTTTAAGAACACTAAATAGAGTACAACGGTCCACATTGATGCTTTGGAATTGCTCAACTCTCTCCATAGAGGAGCTTTTCACGTTTTTGTGCAATTTCAAACATAACTTGGTCTATTCGCGTCTTTACCTTACGAAACGTGGCACGAAGGCTCAACTAGCAAGTTAGACTTTTAAGAGCACTAAATAGAGTACAACGGTCCACATTGATGCTTTGGAATTGCTCAACTCTCTCCATAGAGGAGCTTTTCACGTTTTTATGCAATTTGAGACATAACTTGGTCTATTCGTGTCTTTACCTTACGAAACGTGGCACGAAGCCTCAACTAGCAAGTTAGACTTGTAACAGCACTAAATAGAGTACAACGGTCCCACATTGATGCTTTGGAATTGCTCAACTCTCTCCATAGAGGAGCTTTTCACGTTTTTATGCAATTTGAGACATAACTTGGTCTATTCGCTGTCTTTACCTTACGAAACGTGGCACGAAGGCTCAACTAGCAAGTTAGACTTTTAAGAGCACTAAATAGAGTACAACGGTCCACATTGATGCTTTGGAATTGCTCAACTCTCTCCATAGAGGAGCTTTTCACGTTTTTGTGCAATTCGAGACATAACTTGGTCTATTCGCGTCTTTAGCATACGAAACGTGGCACGAAGGCTCAACTAGCAAGTTAGACTTTTAGGAGCACTAAATAGAGTACAACGGTCCACATTGATGCTTTGGAATTGCTCAACTCTCTCCATAGAGGAGCTTTTCACGTTTTTGTGCAATTCGAGACATAACTTGGTCTATTCGCATATTTACCTTACGAAACGTGGCACGAAGGCTCAACTAGCAAGTTAGACTATTAAGAGCACTAAATAGAGTACAACGGTCCACATTGATGCTTTGGAATTGCTCAACTCTCTCCATAGAGGAGCTTTTTCAAGTTTTTGTGCAATTTGAGACATAACTTGGTCTATTCGCGTCTTTACCTTACGAAACGTGGCACGAAGGGCTCAACCTAGCAAGTTAGACTTTTAAGAGTACTAAATAGAGTACAACGGTCCACATTGATGCTTTGGAATTGCTCAACTCTCTCCATAGAGGAGCTTTTCACGTTTTTGTGCAAGTTGAGACGTAACTTGGTTTATTTGCGTCTTTACCTTACGAAACGTGGCACGAAGGCTCAACTAGCAAGTTAGACTTTTAAGAGCACTAAATAGAGTACAATGGCCCACATTGATGCTTTGGAATTGCTCAGCTCTCTCCATGGAGGAGTTTTTAACGTTTTTGTGCAATTTGAGACATAACTTGGTCTATTCGCGTCTTTACCTTACGAAACGTGCCACGAAGGCTCAACTAGCAAGTTAGACTATTAAGAGCACTAAATAGACTACAAGTGGTCCACATTGATGCTTTGGAATTGCTCAACTCTCTCCATAGAGGAGCTTTTCACGTTTTTATGCAATTTGAGACATAACTTGGTCTATTCGCGTCTTTAACTTACGAAACGTGGCACGAAGGCTCAACTAGCAAGTTAGACTTTTAAGAGCACTAAATAGAGTACAACGGTCCACATTGATGCTTTGGAATTGCTCAACTCTCTCCATAGAGGAGCTTTTCACGTTTTTGTGCAATTTCAAACATAACTTAGTCTATTCGCGTCTTTCACCTTACGAAACATGGCACGAAGGCTCAACTAGCAAGTTAGACTTTTAAGAGCACTAAATAGAGTACAACGGTCCACATTGATGCTTTGGAATTGCTCAAGTCTCTCCATAGAGGCGCTTTTCACGTTTTTATGCAATTTGAGACATAACTTGGTCTATCCGTGTCTTTACCTTACGAAACGTGGCACGAAGGCTCAACTAGCAAGTTAGACTTTTAGGAGCACTAAATAGAGTACAACGGTCCACATTGATGCTTTGGAATTGCTCAACTCTCTCCATAGAGGAGCTTTTCACGTTTTTGTGCAATTCGAGACATAACTTGGTCTATTCGCATATTTACCTTACGAAACGTGGCACGAAGGCTCAACTAGCAAGTTAGACTATTAAGAGCACTAAATAGAGTACAACGGTCCACATTGATGCTTTGGAATTGCTCAACTCTCTCCATAGAGGAGTTTTTCAAGTTTTTGTGCAATTTGAGACATAACTTGGTCTATTCGCGTCTTTACCTTACGAAACGTGGCACGAGGGCTCAACCAGCAAGTTAGACTTTTAAGAGCACTAAATAGAGTACAACGGTCCACATTGATGCTTTGGAATTGCTGAACTCTCTCCATAGAGGAGCTTTTCACGTTTTTGTGCAATTTGAGACGTAACTTGGTTTATTTGCGTCTTTACCTTACGAAACGTGGCACGAAGGCTCAACTAGCAAGTTAGACTTTTAAGAGCACTAAATAGAGTACAATGGCCCACATTGATGCTTTGGAATTGCTCAGCTCTCTCCATGGAGGAGTTTTTCACGTTTTTGTGCAATTTGAGACATAACTTGGTCTATTCGCGTCTTTACCTTACGAAACGTGCCACGAAGGCTCAACTAGCAAGTTAGACTATTAAGAGCACTAAATAGACTACAGCGGTCCACATTGATGCTTTGGAATTGCTCAACTCTCTCCATAGAGGAGCTTTTCACGTTTTTATGCAATTTGAGACATAACTTGGTCTATTCGCGTCTTTAACTTACGAAACGTGGCACGAAGGCTCAACTAGCAAGTTAGACTTTTAAGAGCACTAAATAGAGTACAACGGTCCACATTGATGCTTTGGAATTGCTCAACTCTCTCCATAGAGGAGTTTTTCACGTTTTTGTGCAATTTGAGACATAACTTGGTCTATTCGCGTCTTTACCTTACGAAACGTGGCACGAAGGCTCAACTAGCAAGTTAGACTTTTAAGAGCACTATATAGAGTACAACGGTCCACATTGATGCTTTGGAATTGCTCAACTCTCTCCATAGAGGAGCTTTTCACGTTTTTATGCAATTTGAGACATAACTTGGTCTATTCGCGTCTTTACCTTACGAAACGTGGCACGAAGGCTCAACTAGCAAGTTAGCCTTTTAAGAGCACTAAATAGAGTACAATGGCCCACATTGATGCTTTGGAATTGCTCAGCTCTCTCCATGGAGGAGTTTTTCACGTTTTTGTGCAATTTGAGACATAACTTGGTCTATTCGCGTCTTTACCTTACGAAACGTGCCACGAAGGCTCAACTAGCAAGTTAGACTATTAAGAGCACTAAATAGACTACAACGGTCCATATTGATGCTTTGGAATTGCTCAACTCTCTCCATAGAGGAGCTTTTAACGTTTTTGTGCAATTCGAGACATAACTTGGTCTATTCGCATATTTACCTTACGAAAAGTGGCACGAAGGCTCAACTAGCAAGTTAGACTATTAAGTGCACTAAATAGAGTACAACGGTCCACATTGATGCTTTGGAATTGCTCAACTCTCTCCATAGAGGAGCTTTTCACGTTTTTGTGCAATTCGATACATAACTTGGTCTATTCGCATATTTACCTTACGAAACGTGGCACAATGGCTCAACTAGCAAGTTATACTTTTAAGAGCACTAAATAGAGTACAACGGTCCACATTGATGCTTTGGAATTGCTCAACTCTCTCCATAGAGGAGCTTTTCACGTTTTTATGCAATTTGAGACATAACTTGGTCTATTCGCGTCTTTACCTTACGAAACGTGGCTCGAAGGCTCAACTAGCAAGTTAGACTTTTAAGAGCACTAAATAGAGTACAACGGTCCACATTGATGCTTTGGAATTGCTCAACTCTCTCCATAGAGGAGCTTTTCACGTTTTTGTGCAATCCGAGACATAACTTGGTCTATTCGCGTCTTTACCATACGAAACGTGGCACGAAGGCTCAACTAGCAAGTTAGACTTTTAGGAGCACTAAATAGAGTACAACGGTCCACATTGATGCTTTGGAATTGCTCAACTCTCTCCATAGAGGAGCTTTTCACGTTTTTGTGCAATTCGAGACATAACTTGGTCTATTCGCATATTTACCTTACGAAACGTGGCACGAAGGCTGAACTAGCAAGTTAGACTTTTACGAGCACTAAATAGAGTACAACAGTCCACATTGATGCTTTGGAATTGCTCAACTCTCTCCATAGAGGAGTTTTTCACGTTTTTGTGGAATTTGAGACATAACTTGGTCTATTCGCATAATTACCTTACGAAACGTGGCACAATGGCTCAACTAGCAAGTTAGACTTTTAAGAGCACTAAATAGAGTACAACGGTCCACATTGATGCTTTGGAATTGCTCAACTCTCTCCATAGAGGAGCTTTTCACGTTTTTATGCAATTTGAGACATAACTTGGTCTATTCGCGTCTTTACCTTACGAAACGTGGCCCGAAGGCTCAACTAGCAAGTTAGACTTTTAAGAGCACTAAATAGAGTACAACGGTCCACATTGATGCTTTGGAATTGCTCAACTCTCTCCATAGATGCGCTTTTCACGTTTTTGTGCAATTCGAGACATAACTTGGTCTATTCGCGTCTTTACCATACGAAACGTGGCACGAAGGCTCAACTAGCAAGTTAGACTTTTAGGAGCACTAAATAGAGTACAACGGTCCACATTGATGCTTTGGAATTGCTCAACTCTCTCCATAGAGGAGCTTTTCACGTTTTTGTGCAATTCGAGACATAACTTGGTCTATTCGCATATTTACCTTACGAAACGTGGCACGAAGGCTGAACTAGCAAGTTAGACTTTTAAGAGCACTAAATAGAGTACAACAGTCCACATTGATGCTTTGGAATTGCTCAACTCTCTCCATAGAGGAGTTTTTCACGTTTTTGTGGAATTTGAGACATAACTTGGTCTATTCGCATAATTACCTTACGAAACGTGGCACAATGGCTCAACTAGCAAGTTAGACTTTTAAGAGCACTAAATAGAGTACAACGGTCCACATTGATGCTTTGGAATTGCTCAACTCTCTCCATAGAGGAGCTTTTCACGTTTTTATGCAATTTGAGACATAACTTGGTCTATTCGCGTCTTTACCTTACGAAACGTGGCCCGAAGGCTCAACTAGCAAGTTAGACTTTTAAGAGCACTAAATAGAGTACAACGGTCCACATTGATGCTTTGGAATTGCTCAACTCTCTCCATAGATGCGCTTTTCACGTTTTTGTGCAATTCGAGACATAACTTGGTCTATTCGCGTCTTTACCATACGAAAAGTGGCACGAAGGCTCAACAAGCAAGTTAGACTTTTAGGAGCACTAAATAGAGTACAACGGTCCACATTGATGCTTTGGAATTGCTCAACTCTCTCCATAGAGGAGCTTTTCACGTTTTTGTGCAATTCGAGACATAACTTGGTCTATTCGCATATTTACCTTACGAAACGTGGCACGAAAGCTCAACTAGCAAGTTAGACTATTAAGAGCACTAAATAGAGTACAACGGTCCACATTGATGCTTTGGAATTGCTCAACTCTCTCCATGGAGGAGTTTTTCACGTTTTTGTGCAATTTGAGACATAACTTGGTCTATTCGCGTCTTTACCTTACGAAACGTGGCACGAAGGCTCAACTAGCAAGTTAGACTTTTAAGAGCACTAAATAGAGTACAACGGTCCACATTGATGCTTTGGAATTGCTCAACTCTCTCCATGGAGGAGTTTTTCACGTTTTTGTGCAATTTGAGACATGACTTGGTCTATTCGCGTCTTTACCTTACGAAACGTGGCACGAAGGCTCAACTAGCAAGTTAGACTTTTAAGAGCACTAAATAGAGTACAACGGTCCACATTGATGCTTTGGAATTGCTCAACTCTCTCCATAGAGGAGCTTTTCACGTTTTTGTGCAATTCGAGACATAACTTGGTCTATTCGCATATTTACCTTACGAAACGTGGCACGAAGGCTCAACTAGCAAGTTAGACTTTTAAGAGCACTAAATAGAGTACAATGGCCCACATTGATCCTTTGGAATTGCTCAGCTCTCTCCATGGAGGAGTTTTTCACGTTTTTGTGCAATTTGAGACATAACTTGGTCTATTCGCGTCTTTACCTTACGAAACGTGCCACGAAGGCTCAACTAGCAAGTTAGACTATTAAGAGCACTAAATAGACTACAACGGTCCACATTGATGCTTTGGAATTGCTCAACTCTCTCCATAGAGGAGCTTTTCACGTTTTTGTGCAATTCGATACATAACTTGGTCTATTCGCATATTTACCTTACGAAACGTGGCACAATAGCTCAACTAGCAAGTTAGACTTTTAAGAGCACTAAATAGAGTACAACGGTCCACATTGATGCTTTGGAATTGCTCAACTCTCTGTTGAATATATATGTTTGAGTGATTACAAAAGCATGATTGATTGAACTTTGATCCATAGTGTACATGAGAAATCTTAGACCTATATGTCCTACCCAAAATGCATGGGAATTTGATTTATTAAACTAACATGGACTAACATTGCAAGAAGCCCTAACAAGGCTTACGTAGCATGTCTTGAGTTTAATTGTGTGTAGGATGATCAAGTTGACCAAGTATCAACATGGTGACCTTAACCGAAATGTAATGAAGACTTAATCAGTGTCAAACATGATTAAGAAAGACAATTTCGTGGTCAACATAAGTCAAGTTTTGCTAAAGATGTCTTGGAGCTTAATTGGGATCAATTGAAGTAAAATTAACTTTCTAGTCAAAGTCAGAATCGACGGACGTGACGTGGTAGCTGACATGGCATTGTTGACATGGCATTAATGACATGGCAAAGAAAACAAGTTAACCATAGTTACATCTTAACTAGAAGACTTGGAGCCAAAAAGAGAAGAGAAGGAAAAGTTAATTTGAAAGGAGGAGACAAGAGGTACAACAAGTCTTATGACAAGTTTTTCTCTTCACATGTGTGGGAAGCTTTATTTCAAAACCATTTCTCTTTCCCACCAAGACACTCCACATCCAATGGATCAAATTCTCTCTACATCAAAATCACATTTTAATCCAATGGCCAAAGATTCAAGCTTTATTCTTATCTATCCTACTTTACATCCTATGGCCAAAATTGAATCTTCATTTGATCCAAAGGCCATCATTTACTCCACCTAAGAGACAAAATTTTCTCAAGTCAATGGTTGTATCTTTCAAGATGCCTCTAAAGTCTATATCCATCCAAAAGCCATGATTTACTCCACCTAAAAGACAAACTTTTCTCAAGTCAATTGTTGTATCTTTCAAGGTGGCCTCCAAAGTCTATATCCATCCAAAAGCCATTATTTCTTCCTACCAAAAGAGACTTGTTGTAAACATTTTCACACTTCTCTAAGCCTTCTAATGTCTATAATGATCCAAGGGTCCATATTTTTCATATCAATCCAATGGCCCTCATTTCATGAGCTTACACTCCACAATTTCTATAAAAACTAACTCTTTGTCTATGGTACACACACTTGGCCGAAAATTACAATCTCTCTCTCTAGTGTTCTTCATCTTCTAAGCTTTCATTCTTTCACTCATTCATTCCTTGATTACATACTTGATTTTGAAGAGAGATCATACACACTAGCCAAGTAAAGCTTTATTGTTACTCTTGAGCCTTTCTTACTTGATTCTTATCATTTCCTCAAGAGCCATTTTCTTACTTGAACAATCTGATTTCCAGAACATAAATTGAGCCTGAACACTTACAAATCCAGCTACTAAAGAGCCAGCCTTTGAGCCTAAACTTATCTCATACCCGGCTATTCTTAGAGCCATTTTTGAGCTTGTATTTTGTTGATTAAGTTAGTGTGGTGAGCTACAAACCACACGGTGTGTAGAGTTTGGTGTGGTGAGCTATAAACCACACGGTGTGTAAAGTTTGGTGTTTGAGCTACAAAAACACTGGTTGTATGAGTTCCGCTTGACTCGGTTGAACAAGCTATAGTGGAGTGTTTGAAATTCCCAAGTGGGACTTGGGGAGTGGAGTAGGCTTGGGTTAAGCCGAACCACTATAAATCTCTTGCCTCTTTTACTTTCCAGCAATTTCAATTAGCATTGCATTCACATATCATACATACTTGAAATTGATCATTTAGGTTGCTAGAGTCAAGCTTGTTCAATTAATTGTCAAATCTGATTTTATGCTCTAATTACATTTGTTTTACAAGTGACATATACATACTTGATCATCTTGCTTGGTTCTTGATCTTAAAGTTATCTATCTTGCTTATATCAATTGTCCTTGACTTGCTTGAGCTTGTTTAATTGCTTTGTGCTCAAATCTGCCATTAGGAGACCATACAATCATATTAGGATTTTATATGTGATTTGCTCGAATTGATTGTTCTACTTGATTTATATACATCTACACTAGTACTCAATTTGGTATTTAGCTTCCGCTTAGGGTGAAACTAAAAAAAGAGGTGACCTAGTCTAAAATTGACTAAGGACACAATTCACCCCCCCTCTTGTGGTGCCATCCGATCCAACACTCTCTCCATAGAGGAGCTTTTCACGTTTTTATGCAATTTGAGACATAACTTGGTCTATTCGCGTCTTTAACTTACGAAACGTGGCACGAAGGCTCAACTAGCAAGTTAGACTTTTAAGAGCACTAAATAGAGTACAACGGTCCACATTGATGCTTTGGAATTGCTCAACTCTCTCCATAGAGGAGCTTTTCATGTTTTTGTGCAAATCGAGACATAACTTGGTCTATTCGCGTCTTTACCATACGAAACGTGGCACGAAGGCTCAACTACCAAGTTAGACTTTTAGGAGCACTAAATAGAGTACAACAGTCCACATTGATGCTTTGGAATTGCTCAACTCTCTCCATAGAGGAGCTTTTCACGTTTTTGTGCAATTCGATACATAACTTGGTCTATTCGCATATTTACCTTACGAAACGTGGCACAATGGCTCAACTAGCAAGTTAGACTTTTAAGAGCACTAAATAGAGTACAACGGTCCACATTGATGCTTTGGAATTGCTCAACTCTCTCCATAGAGGAGCTTTTCACGTTTTTGTGCAATTTGAGACATAACTTGGTCTATTCGCGTCTTTACCTTACGAAACGTGGCACGAAGGCTCAACTAGCAAGTTAGACTTTTAAGAGCACTAAATAGAGTACAATGGCCCACATTGATGCTTTGGAATTGCTCAGCTCTCTCCATGGAGGAGTTTTTCACGTTTTTGTGCAATTTGAGACATAACTTGGTCTATTCGCGTCTTTACCTTACGAAACGTGCCACGAAGGCTCAACTAGCAAGTTAGACTATTAAGAGCACTAAATAGACTACAGCGGTCCACATTGATGCTTTGGAATTGCTCAACTCTCTCCATAGAGGAGCTTTTCACGTTTTTATGCAATTTGAGACATAACTTGGTCTATTCGCGTCTTTAACTTACGAAACGTGGCACGAAGGCTCAACTAGCAAGTTAGACTTTTAAGAGCACTAAATAGAGTACAACGGTCCACATTGATGCTTTGGAATTGCTCAACTCTCTCCATAGAGGAGTTTTTCACGTTTTTGTGCAATTTGAGACATAACTTGGTCTATTCGCGTCTTTACCTTACGAAACGTGCCACGAAGGCTCAACTAGCAAGTTAGACTATTAAGAGCACTAAATAGACTACAACGGTCCACATTGATGCTTTGGAATTGCTCAACTCTCTCCATAGAGGAGCTTTTCACGTTTTTGTGCAATTCGATACATAACTTGGTCTATTCGCATATTTACCTTACGAAACGTGGCACAATGGCTCAACTAGCAAGTTATACTTTTAAGAGCACTAAATAGAGTACAACGGTCCACATTGATGCTTTGGAATTGCTCAACTCTCTCCATAGAGGAGCTTTTCACGTTTTTATGCAATTTGAGACATAACTTGGTCTATTCGCGTCTTTACCTTACGAAACGTGGCACGAAGGCTCAACTAGCAAGTTAGACTATTAAGAGCACTAAATAGAGTACAACGGTCCACATTGATGCTTTGGAAATGCTCAACTCTCTCCATAGAGGAGCTTTTCACGTTTTTGTGCAATCCGAGACATAACTTGGTCTATTCGCGTCTTTAGCATACGAAACGTGGCACGAAGGCTCAACTAGCAAGTTAGACTTTTAGGAGCACTAAATAGAGTACAACGGTCCACATTGATGCTTTGGAATTGCTCAACTCTCTCCATAGAGGAGTTTTTCACGTTTTTGTGGAATTTGAGACATAACTTGGTCTATTCGCATATTTACCTTACGAAACGTGGCACAATGGCTCAACTAGCAAGTTAGATTTTTAAGAGCACTAAATAGAGTACAACGGTCCACATTGATGCTTTGGAATTGCTCAACTCTCTCCATAGAGGAGCTTTTCACATTTTTATGCAATTTGAGACATAACTTGGTCTATTCGCGTCTTTACCTTACGAAACGTGGCACGAAGGCTCAACTAGCAAGTTAGACTATTAAGAGCACTAAATAGAGTACAACGGTCCACATTGATGCTTTGGAAATGCTCAACTCTCTCCATAGAGGAGCTTTTCACGTTTTTGTGCAATCCGAGACATAACTTGGTCTATTCGCGTCTTTAGCATACGAAACGTGGCACGAAGGCTCAACTAGCAAGTTAGACTTTTAGGAGCACTAAATAGAGTACAACGGTCCACATTGATGCTTTGGAATTGCTCAACTCTCTCCATAGAGGAGCTTTTCACGTTTTTGTGCAATTCGAGACATAACTTGGTCTATTCGCATATTTACCTTACGAAACGTGACACGAACGCTGAACTAGCAAGTTAGACTTTTAAGAGCACTAAATAGAGTACAACGGTCCACATTGATGCTTTGGAATTGCTCAACTCTCTCCATAGAGGAGTTTTTCACGTTTTTGTGGAATTTGAGACATAACTTGGTCTATTCGCATATTTACCTTACGAAACGTGGCACAATGGCTCAACTAGCAAGTTAGACTTTTAAGAGCACTAAATAGAGTACAACGGTCCACATTGATGCTTTGGAATTGCTCAACTCTCTCCATAGAGGAGCTTTTCACATTTTTATGCAATTTGAGACATAACTTGGTCTATTCGCGTCTTTACCTTACGAAACGTAGCACGAAGGCTCAACTAGCAAGTTAGACTTTTAAGAGCACTAAATAGAGTACAACGGTCCACATTGATGCTTTGGAATTGCTCAACTCTCTCCATAGAGGCGCTTTTCACGTTTTTGTGCAATTCGAGACATAACTTGGTCTATTCGCGTCTTTACCATACGAAACGTGGCATGAAGGCTCAACTAGCAAGTTAGACTTTTAGGAGCACTAAATAGAGTACAACGGTCCACATTGATGCTTTGGAATTGCTCAACTCTCTCCATAGAGGAGCTTTTCACGTTTTTGTGCAATACGAGACATAACTTGGTCTATTCGCATATTTACCTTACGAAACGTGGCACGAAGGCTCAACTAGCAAGTTAGACTATTAAGAGCACTAAATAGAGTACAACGGTCCACATTGATGCTTTGGAATTGCTCAACTCTCTCCATAGAGGAGCTTTTCACGTTTTTGTGCAATTTCAAACATAACTTGGTCTATTCGCGTCTTTACCTTACGAAACGTGGCACGAAGGCTCAACTAGCAAGTTAGACTTTTAAGAGCACTAAATAGAGTACAACGGTCCACATTGATGCTTTGGAATTGCTCAACTCTCTCCATAGAGGAGCTTTTCACGTTTTTATGCAATTTGAGACATAACTTGGTCTATTCACGTCTTTACCTTACGAAACGTGGCACGAAGCCTCAACTAGCAAGTTAGACTTGTAAAAGCACTAAATAGAGTACAACGGCCCACATTGATGCTTTGGAATTGCTCAACTCTCTCCATAGAGGAGCTTTTCACGTTTTTATGCAATTTGAGACATAACTTGGTCTATTCGCGTCTTTACCTTACGAAACGTGGCACGAAGGCTCAACTAGCAAGTTAGACTTTTAAGAGCACTAAATAGAGTACAACGGTCCACATTGATGCTTTGGAATTGCTCAACTCTCTCCATAGAGGAGCTTTTCACGTTTTTGTGCAATTTGAGACGTAACTTGGTTTATTTGCGTCTTTACCTTACGAAACGTGGCACGAAGGCTCAACTAGCAAGTTAGACTTTTAAGAGCACTAAATAGAGTACAACGGTCCACATTGATGCTTTGGAATTGCTCAACTCTCTCCATAGATGCGCTTTTCACGTTTTTGTGCAATTCGAGACATAACTTGGTCTATTCGCGTCTTTACCATACGAAACGTGGCACGAAGGCTCAACTAGCAAGTTAGACTTTTAGGAGCACTAAATAGAGTACAACGGTCCACATTGATGCTTTGGAATTGCTCAACTCTCTCCATAGAGGAGCTTTTCACGTTTTTGTGCAATTCGAGACATAACTTGGTCTATTCGCATATTTACCTTACGAAACGTGGCACGAAGGCTGAACTAGCAAGTTAGACTTTTAAGAGCACTAAATAGAGTACAACAGTCTGTTGGATCGGATGGCACTACAAGAGGGGGGGTGAATTGTGATCTTAATCAAATTTAGACTAAGTCACCTCTTTTTTGTTTCAATTGAGTTTCACCCGAAGCGGAAGCAATTTAAATAAGTTGAATATAAATGTATGCAAAGATAATCACATACATCAAACTTAACAACAAGAATCAAGTCAAATGATCAAAATGAATATCACACACAAAAACAAGTTGTAATGAAGCACAAATTCAGATTCAACAAATGTATGCACAAGCTTGATTCTATAACCCTAGATGTCCAATTTCAAGTATGCAATGCAAGTATGATATGCTAAAATGAAATTGCTGTAAAGTAAAAAGGGCAAAGAGATTTATAGTGGTTCGGCTTAACCCAAGCCTACTCCACTCCCCAAGTGCCACTTGGGAATTTCAAACACTCCACTATAGCTTGTTCAACCGAGTCAAGCGGAACTCATACAACCAGTGTTTTTGTAGCTCAAACACCAAACTCTACACACCGTGTGGTTTATAGCTCACCACACAAAACTCTACACACCGTGTGGTTTGTAGCTCACCACACTAACTTAATCAACAAAATACAAGCTCAAAAATGGCTCTAAGAATAGCCGGGTATGAGATAAGTTTAGGCTCAAAGGCTGGCTCTTTAGTAGCTGGATTTGTAAGTGTCTAAGGCTCAAATGAAGCTCTTGAAAAGCTGGAATGGGAATGGTAAGCACAAAACTCAGATTTGAGATTTTTTTGGTTGCTAGGGTATGTGAAATTTTGAGTAGTGTATCAACCAACGAAAATCAGCTGTGATAAGGCTTGAATGGTGAAATGGAGATATAGAATGAAGCCTTATAGGTGCTGGAAATCAGATTGCTCAAGCAAGTAGAATGGCTCTTGAGGAAATGATAAGAATCTGGTAAGAAAGGCTCAAGAGTAACAATAAAGCTTTACTTGGCTAGTGTGTATGATCTCTCTTCAAAATCAAGTATGTAATCAAGGAATGAATGAGTGAAAGAATGAAAGCTTAGAAGATGAAGAACACTAGAGAGAGAGAGTGTAATTTTCGGCCAAGTATATGCACCATAGACAAAGAGTTAGTTTTTATAGAAAATTGTGGAGTATAAGCTCATGAAATGAGGGCCATTGGATTGATATGAAAGATATGGACCCTTGGATCATTATAGATGTTAGAAGGCTTAGAGAAGTGTGAAAATGATTACAACAAGTCTTTTTTGGTAGGAAGAAATAATGGCTTTTGGATGGATATAGACTTTGGAGGCCACCTTGAAAGATACAACAATTGACTTGAGAAAAGTTTGTCTTTTAGGTGGAGTAAATCATGGCTTTTGAATGGATATAGACTTTAGAGGCATCTTGAAAGATACAACCATTGACTTGAGAAAAGTTTGTCTCTTAGGTGGAGTAAATCATGGCCTTTGGATCAAGTGAAGATTCAATTTTGGCCATAGGATGTAAAGTAGGAGAGATAAGAATAAAGCTTGAATCTTTGGCCATTGGATTAAAATGTGATTTTGATGTAGAGAGAATATGATCCATTGGATGTGGAGTGTCTTGGTGGGAAAGAGAAATGGTTTTGAAATAAAGCTTCCCACACATGTGAAGAGAAAAACTTGTCATAAGACTTGTTGTACCTCTTGTCTCCTTCTTTCAAATTAACTTTTCCTTCTCTTCTCTTTTGGCTCCAAGTCTTCTAGTTAAGATGTAACTATGGTTAACTTGTCTTCTTTGCCATGTCATCAATGCCATGTCAACAATGCCATGTCAGCTGCCACGTCACGTCCGTCGATTCTGACTTTGACTAGGAAGTTAATTTTACTTCAATTGATCCCAATTAAGCTCCAAGACATCTTTGGCAACACTTGACTTATGTTGACCACGAAATTTACTTTCTTAATCATGTTTGACACTGATTAAGCCTTCACTAATGTTGGTCAAGGATGACATTAGGACCAATTTACGTTTTGGTCACCCTACACACAAATCATACTCAAAACATGCTATGTAACCCTTTTAGGGTTTCTTGCAATTAGTCCACGTTAGTTCAATAATCAAATCATCAAATAAGCACAATTGAACTAGTTTAATATAAGTCTTGAATTCCTAAACTAATCAAGTAGGCATATGCACCTAGGTTTCTCAATACAGTCAATAGATTAAAGTTGAATCAAAACATGCCGTTGTAATCACTCAAACATATATTCAACATTCTCCCCCTTTTGATGATTACAAAATAACTTATGTAACTTTGAGCTATTTTCTTTAATTCACATGAGAAACTCTCCCCCTCACATTATGCTTCACACAAATAAACTTCCTATAAGCATATGTTTCAATAAACACAAGGGAATTGCAATTCAAGACAAGTAAAGTATCAATAGGCAAGGTCTATACAATATGACATTCAAGTTCCTCCCCCTTAACCTATGCATACCAAACTTTAAAGTTCAAAGTATATTTCTCCCCCTTTATTTTGTAAATGCATCCAAAAGGTGTTCAATATAAGCAATGCATAAACATTCATACACATATCAAGGACTCATTCTCATGCCTAGATTACCTCTTAAAAATTCAAATCTCTCTTGGTTTAGAGGTTTAGTTAGTATGTCCGCAAGTTGGTTCATTGTGTCCACATGCTCTAATTTAATTGTCCCTTGAGTCACATGATCTCTAATAAAATGATGCCTAATTTCAATATGTTTAGCCTTAGAATGATGCACCGGATTTTTAGAAAGGCTAATGGCACTAGTATTATCACAATATATAGGGATATCTTTTAATTTAAGTCCAAAATCATTTAGTTGTTGTCTAATCCATAAGAGTTGAGCACAACAACTCCCTATAGCCATATATTCGGCTTCGGTGGTAGATAGGGCAACACAAGGTTGTTTCTTGGAGAACCAAGAGATAAGCATACTCCCTAGGAATTGGCATGTACCCGAAGTACTCTTCCTATTTATCTTACATCCAGCAAAGTCGGCATCACTATATGCATGTAAATCAAACAATGAATTTTTTGTCATACCATAAGCCAAGAGTTGATGTATGCCTGAGATACCTAAATATTCTCTTAACCGCTAGGAAATGAGAATGCATAGGCTGACTTTGAAATCTAGCACACATGCATACACTAAACATAATGTCGGGTCTACTAGAGGTCAAATACAAAAGTGAACCAATCATGGACCTATACATTTTAGAATCATAAGGTTGTCAATCTTCATCTTTTTCAAGTTTAGTTGACACACTCATAGGAGTAGGAGAAGGGTTCAAGGAATCAAAACCAAACTTTCTAAGCATATCATGAATATATTTAGTTTGACTAATATGTATACCTCCCTTAGTTTGTTTAACTTGTAGTCCTAAAAAGAAGGTAAGTTCACCCATCATAGACATCTCAAATTCACTTTTCATGCACAACTCAAATTCTTTGCACATAGCCTCATTAGTAGCACCAAATATAATGTCATCTACATATATTTGAACAATAAGCATGTCATGACCTTTTTCCTTTAAGAACAAAGTGCTATCAATTCTTCCTCTTTTAAAACCATTTTGAATTAAGAATGAGGAAAGTCTATCATACCATGCCCTAGGTGCTTGTTTCAAACCATACAAGGCTTTTGTCAATTTATAAACATGGTTTGGAAAGTTAGGATCTTCAAATCCGGGTGGTTGCTTTACATACACATTCTCATTGATAAAACCATTCAAAAATGCACTTTTGACATCCATTTGATAAAGTTTAAAACCTTTGAAACATGCAAATGCCATAAGCAACCTAATAGCTTCTAACCTAGCTACGGGGGCAAATGTTTCTTCATAGTCAATCCCTTCTTCTTGGTTGTACCCTTGTGCAACCAACCTAGCCTTGTTTCTAATAACTTCACCATCTTCATTCATTTTGTTCTTAAACACCCATTTAGTTCCAATTATGGTTTGGTCTTTAGGTCTTGGAACTAAATGCCAAACTTCATTCCTAGTGAATTGATTCAACTCATCTTGCATAGCAATAATCCATTTATCATCAAGCAAAGCATCATCAATGTTTCTAGGTTCTATTTGAGAAATTAAGGCATAAGAACCATGCACATCAACAATTAAAGCAGTATTCATTAAATTTGCAGTCACATTATCTACCACATTAGCATGCATATCATTATCATTAGGAGCTAAGTGAGATCTACGAGTCCTTACCCCTTGATGCAAATCGCCAATTATGAGTTGTTTGGGATGCTTGTGTTTGTCCTTCACTTGCAGCCATGATGTAGGAGCTGTAGTTTCACTATTGGAGGCCACGGGTGCAACCTCACTTTCTTCCAAGCCCACGGGTGCATCACTATTTTGTGTCTCCTCGTGCTCATTTCCTCCCTCTTTGCTTGGTCCATCATCTTTAGGTGTAGGAGAGTCATCTTTATCGTCTTTTAAGCTCAACTTCTCCAAACCTAACTCAATGTCATCATTCTCAAGCAAAGGGTCAAATGCAAGAGTTTCAATAAATTTAACATGAATGGACTCTTCTATTCTCCTAGACTTTGGATTGTAAACTCTATAAGCTCTAGAAGTTAAAGCATAGCCAACAAATACACAAGGAGTAGATTTTGCATCAAATTTATCTAAGTCATCCTTAGTGTTTAGTACATAACATTTGCAACCAAAAACTCTAAAGTAGTCAACCTTAGGTTTTCTATCATTCCAAATCTCATAAGGTGTCTTATTTATCTTCTTTCTAATAGATAACCTATTTGTAACATAGCATGCACAATTAATGGCCTCGGCCCACAAGAACTTAGGCAAATCATGTTCACAAAGCATAGTCCTAGTAATTTCTTGTAAAGTTCTATTTTTCCTTTCTACCACCCCATTTTGTTGGGGTGTCCTAGGTGAAGAGAAATCATGTCTAATGCCATATTCATCACATAGATCAATAAATGCATGATTATCAAATTCTCCTCCATGATCACTCCTAATCTTGCTAATGCTTATGTTCTTTTCATTTTGAAGCCTCTTGATTAGTTTTGAAAACTCATGAATGGTCTCATGTTTATGTGCAAGGAAAATCACCCAAGTATATCTAGAATAATCATCAACAATTACAAAGGCATAGGATCTACCACCTACACTTTTAACTCTACTTGGACCAAACAAATCAAGATGCAAAAGTTCTAAAACCTTAGTAGTTGAAATCTGGTTTTTAGACTTGAAAGACTCCCTAGTGTGTTTTCCTCTAATGCATGGCTCACAAGCATCATACATGTCAAAGTTCAAAGAAGGTATACCTCTAACAAGATTATTTCTAACCAATTTTTCAATTGTAGAAATTCCTATATGTCCTAATCTTTTATGCCATATATTCACATCACTAACATTGGAAATCAAGCATTTAAGTTTGCAATCATTCAAGTCTTTCAAATTAATAGAATACACATTACCATCTCTTTTTCCTACAAGCACACATTCATTCATGGCATTTAAAAACTCACACTTTGAATCATCAAAACATATGCGCAAGCCACCATCACACAATTGAGAAATACTAAGAAGGTTAAAAGATAATCCATCAACTAATTGCACATTAGAGATAGAGAAAGATGATACATCACCTATGGATCCTTGACCAAGGATCCTACCCTTCTTGTTGTCACCAAAAGTCACATGACCACCATTAGAGAACTTCTTGAGAGAAGAAAAAGAACTTGAGTTCCCGGTCATGTGTCTTGAGCAACCACTATCCAAGTACCATTTGGAAGCCTTAGAACTTTTGATTTTCAAGAACACCTACATTAGTTCAATTCGCTTTAGGTACCCAATTTCTTTTGGGTCCTAGGAGGTTAGCATCAAGAATCTTGGTTCCCTTTGGAACCCACATTTGCTTAACTTTCTTGCCAAACACATATTGAAACTTTGGAAAAACTTTGGCATTCAAGTTATGCATATATGCATCATTTGAGGAATGAAATGAAGTGCTAGCATACATAGAGCCTTGTGGAACTCTAGGAGCCCTAGAATACCTTATGGGTTGCCCTAATTTCTTAGGAAACCCTACGGGTCTCTTGGGGCCAGATTTGATATCCTTCTTCCAAGGCTGATTTGGCACACCCCTAATGGGAATAGGCCTATGTCCCATGGGTTGGACAAATGATACATGCTCAGGATGTGATTTTGAAGTACTAGCATGCATATCATTCAAAGCATTGTAGTTAGGAGGTGAAAAAATCATTTTCTTAGGAAAACAATCCTCCTTCATGTCATTCAAGGAATGCAAATAGCCACGTGATACAAAAGATGTAGAAATATCATGCATATCACATTTCTTCAATTTTACATCATCACCAACATAACCTAAACCCGATTTGTCCAAAGATTGTCTAAGGCATGATAATAGTGAATCAAGTCTAGAAGATCCCACACTAAACTTCGAGAAAGATTTCTCTAGATCCTCATATCTTAATTTCAAAGCATCTAATTCATTTTGAACAATAGAGTCATCATGTGACTCTTGGTTCTCATTAGGCACAATAGCAATCAATTTCAAATCATCATACTCTTCTTGCAAGGTACTAAGTTTAAATTGCAAATCTTCAATCAAGGGTTCATGATCACACTTAGACATGTTATTAGCACACATGGCAGCAAGCATATCGCACTTTTCATCACATTTAGCATTTAGATCATCAATGGTCTTTTCATGCTCTTCTACCTTAGCATTTAAACAATCAATCTCATTTTTCAATTGTTTCTTTTCCTTATGCATTTTCCTATTCTTAGCATTCATGTCATTAAGTAAGGAAAGCAAATCATCAATAGACACATCATCATCATCATGATCAAAAGAATTTACCTCCTCATCCGGATCGGATGAGTTTCCTTTGGCCATCAAGCAAAATCTAGCAAACTCATCCTCACTTGAAGAGCTTTCGGAGTCCGAATCACTCCAAGTAGCTTTGAAGGCTCTCTTGGATTGCTCCTTGCTCTTATCTTTCTTCTTTGGACACTCATACTTCATGTGCCCCTTCTTGCCACACTCAAAGCACCTCAAATCTTTGTCTTGCTCCTCATGGTTCCCTTTGGAGTCGCTTTGATCCCCACGGCCAGATTTGAAGTTGTCCCTCTTTGAGTGGCCAAAAGGTCTACCACCTTGCTTCTTCTTGTTTATCAAGTATCTCTTGAACCTCCTTGTCATTAAGGCTACTTCCTCATCACTCAAATCATCTCCACTATCAACCTTGGAGGCAAAGGCAATGCTCTTCTTTTTGGTGTCCTCTTTTTGAGCTTCTCTTGCCTTCAAGTTTGTCTCATATACTAGAAGTGATCCTACAAGCTCATCCAACTTCAAAATTTTGAGATCTTTAGCTTCTTGGATGGCAGTCACTTTGGCATCCCATGCTTCCGGAAGACTTCTCAAGTACTTTTGCACCTTTTCTTGATTGGAGAATGTCTTCCCTAAAGATTCAAGAGAATTCAGAATTTTGGTTAGTCTAATATCCATATCGGTAATAGACTCATGTGGAAACATAGTGAACAATTCATATGAATGCATGAGCATGTTAATCTTAGACTCCTTTACTTGATTAGTTCCCTCATGCTTCATCTCTAACCTAGTCCACATATCTTGAGCCGAAATGCATGTAGAAATATGTTTAGCTTCAATTGAATTCAATGCATTAAATAAAATAGACATAGCTTTAGCATTCAAAGAAATCTTTTTCTTATCATTATCATCCCATTTATCCCTAGGTTTTGAAATCTCTTTTTCGACATCACCGATCTTGGTGGTGATGGTAGGCTCATAAGGTCCATCCTCTATGACATACCACAAATCAATATCAAGAGACATGAAATAAAGTTTCATTCTCATCTTCCAATGGTCATAGTCTTCTCCATTAAAGAATGGAGGTCTACCACTAGATTGACCCTCTAACACATGATCATGTCTACCACTAGTAGATGCCATCATATAAATCACTAATAATGCACAAGAAAATTACTTCTATATGCAAGGGAACACAAGCCTCTGATACCACTTGTTGGATCGGATGGCACTACAAGAGGGGGGGTGAATTGTGATCTTAATCAAATTTAGACTAAGTCACCTCTTTTTTGTTTCAATTGAGTTTCACCCGAAGCGGAAGCAATTTAAATAAGTTGAATATAAATGTATGCAAAGATAATCACATACATCAAACTTAACAACAAGAATCAAGTCAAATGATCAAAATGAATATCACACACAAAAACAAGTTGTAATGAAGCACAAATTCAGATTCAACAAATGTATGCACAAGCTTGATTCTATAACCCTAGATGTCCAATTTCAAGTATGCAATGCAAGTATGATATGCTAAAATGAAATTGCTGTAAAGTAAAAAGGGCAAAGAGATTTATAGTGGTTCGGCTTAACCCAAGCCTACTCCACTCCCCAAGTGCCACTTGGGAATTTCAAACACTCCACTATAGCTTGTTCAACCGAGTCAAGCGGAACTCATACAACCAGTGTTTTTGTAGCTCAAACACCAAACTCTACACACCGTGTGGTTTATAGCTCACCACACAAAACTCTACACACCGTGTGGTTTGTAGCTCACCACACTAACTTAATCAACAAAATACAAGCTCAAAAATGGCTCTAAGAATAGCCGGGTATGAGATAAGTTTAGGCTCAAAGGCTGGCTCTTTAGTAGCTGGATTTGTAAGTGTCTAAGGCTCAAATGAAGCTCTTGAAAAGCTGGAATGGGAATGGTAAGCACAAAACTCAGATTTGAGATTTTTTTGGTTGCTAGGGTATGTGAAATTTTGAGTAGTGTATCAACCAACGAAAATCAGCTGTGATAAGGCTTGAATGGTGAAATGGAGATATAGAATGAAGCCTTATAGGTGCTGGAAATCAGATTGCTCAAGCAAGTAGAATGGCTCTTGAGGAAATGATAAGAATCTGGTAAGAAAGGCTCAAGAGTAACAATAAAGCTTTACTTGGCTAGTGTGTATGATCTCTCTTCAAAATCAAGTATGTAATCAAGGAATGAATGAGTGAAAGAATGAAAGCTTAGAAGATGAAGAACACTAGAGAGAGAGAGTGTAATTTTCGGCCAAGTATATGCACCATAGACAAAGAGTTAGTTTTTATAGAAAATTGTGGAGTATAAGCTCATGAAATGAGGGCCATTGGATTGATATGAAAGATATGGACCCTTGGATCATTATAGATGTTAGAAGGCTTAGAGAAGTGTGAAAATGATTACAACAAGTCTTTTTTGGTAGGAAGAAATAATGGCTTTTGGATGGATATAGACTTTGGAGGCCACCTTGAAAGATACAACAATTGACTTGAGAAAAGTTTGTCTTTTAGGTGGAGTAAATCATGGCTTTTGAATGGATATAGACTTTAGAGGCATCTTGAAAGATACAACCATTGACTTGAGAAAAGTTTGTCTCTTAGGTGGAGTAAATCATGGCCTTTGGATCAAGTGAAGATTCAATTTTGGCCATAGGATGTAAAGTAGGAGAGATAAGAATAAAGCTTGAATCTTTGGCCATTGGATTAAAATGTGATTTTGATGTAGAGAGAATATGATCCATTGGATGTGGAGTGTCTTGGTGGGAAAGAGAAATGGTTTTGAAATAAAGCTTCCCACACATGTGAAGAGAAAAACTTGTCATAAGACTTGTTGTACCTCTTGTCTCCTTCTTTCAAATTAACTTTTCCTTCTCTTCTCTTTTGGCTCCAAGTCTTCTAGTTAAGATGTAACTATGGTTAACTTGTCTTCTTTGCCATGTCATCAATGCCATGTCAACAATGCCATGTCAGCTGCCACGTCACGTCCGTCGATTCTGACTTTGACTAGGAAGTTAATTTTACTTCAATTGATCCCAATTAAGCTCCAAGACATCTTTGGCAACACTTGACTTATGTTGACCACGAAATTTACTTTCTTAATCATGTTTGACACTGATTAAGCCTTCACTAATGTTGGTCAAGGATGACATTAGGACCAATTTACGTTTTGGTCACCCTACACACAAATCATACTCAAAACATGCTATGTAAACCCTTTTAGGGTTTCTTGCAATTAGTCCACGTTAGTTCAATAATCAAATCATCAAATAAGCACAATTGAACTAGTTTAATATAAGTCTTGAATTCCTAAACTAATCAAGTAGGCATATGCACCTAGGTTTCTCAATACAGTCAATAGATTAAAGTTGAATCAAAACATGCCGTTGTAATCACTCAAACATATATTCAACACAGTCCACAATGATGCTTTGGAATTGCTCAACTCTCTCCATAGAGGAGCTTTTCACGTTTTTGTGCAATTCGAGACATAACTTGGTCTATTCGCATATTTACCTTACGAAACGTGGCACGAAGGCTCAACTAGCAAGTTAGACTTTTAAGAGCACTAAATAGAGTACAACGTTCCACATTGATGCTTTGGAATTGCTCAACTCTCTCCATAGAGGAGCTTTTCACGTTTTTGTGCAATTTGAGACATAACTTGGTCTATTCGCGTCTTTACCTTACGAAACGTGGCACGAAGGCTCAACTAGCAAGTTAGACTTTTAAGAGCACTAAATAGAGTACAATGGCCCACATTGATGCTTTGGAATTGCTCAGCTCTCTCCATGGAGGAGTTTTTCACGTTTTTGTGCAATTTGAGACATAACTTGGTCTATTCGCGTCTTTACCTTACGAAACGTGCCACGAAGGCTCAACTAGCAAGTTAGACTATTAAGAGCACTAAATAGACTACAGCGGTCCACATTGATGCTTTGGAATTGCTCAACTCTCTCCATAGAGGAGCTTTTCACGTTTTTATGCAATTTGAGACATAACTTGGTCTATTCGCGTCTTTAACTTACGAAACGTGGCACGAAGGCTCAACTAGCAAGTTAGACTTTTAAGAGCACTAAATAGAGTACAACGGTCCACATTGATGCTTTGGAATTGCTCAACTCTCTCCATAGAGGAGTTTTTCACGTTTTTGTGCAATTTGAGACATAACTTGGTCTATTCGCGTCTTTACCTTACGAAACGTGCCACGAAGGCTCAACTAGCAAGTTAGACTATTAAGAGCACTAAATAGACTACAACGGTCCACATTGATGCTTTGGAATTGCTCAACTCTCTCCATAGAGGAGCTTTTCACGTTTTTGTGCAATTCGATACATAACTTGGTCTATTCGCATATTTACCTTACGAAACGTGGCACAATGGCTCAACTAGCAAGTTATACTTTTAAGAGCACTAAATAGAGTACAACGGTCCACATTGATGCTTTGGAATTGCTCAACTCTCTCCATAGAGGAGCTTTTCACGTTTTTATGCAATTTGAGACATAACTTGGTCTATTCGCGTCTTTACCTTACGAAACGTGGCACGAAGGCTCAACTAGCAAGTTAGACTATTAAGAGCACTAAATAGAGTACAACGGTCCACATTGATGCTTTGGAAATGCTCAACTCTCTCCATAGAGGAGCTTTTCACGTTTTTGTGCAATCCGAGACATAACTTGGTCTATTCGCGTCTTTAGCATACGAAACGTGGCACGAAGGCTCAACTAGCAAGTTAGACTTTTAGGAGCACTAAATAGAGTACAACGGTCCACATTGATGCTTTGGAATTGCTCAACTCTCTCCATAGAGGAGTTTTTCACGTTTTTGTGGAATTTGAGACATAACTTGGTCTATTCGCATATTTACCTTACGAAACGTGGCACAATGGCTCAACTAGCAAGTTAGATTTTTAAGAGCACTAAATAGAGTACAACGGTCCACATTGATGCTCTGGAATTGCTCAACTCTCTCCATAGAGGAGCTTTTCACATTTTTATGCAATTTGAGACATAACTTGGTCTATTCGCGTCTTTACCTTACGAAACGTGGCACGAAGGCTCAACTAGCAAGTTAGACTATTAAGAGCACTAAATAGAGTACAACGGTCCACATTGATGCTTTGGAAATGCTCAACTCTCTCCATAGAGGAGCTTTTCACGTTTTTGTGCAATCCGAGACATAACTTGGTCTATTCGCGTCTTTAGCATACGAAACGTGGCACGAAGGCTCAACTAGCAAGTTAGACTTTTAGGAGCACTAAATAGAGTACAACGGTCCACATTGATGCTTTGGAATTGCTCAACTCTCTCCATAGAGGAGCTTTTCACGTTTTTGTGCAATTCGAGACATAACTTGGTCTATTCGCATATTTACCTTACGAAACGTGACACGAACGCTGAACTAGCAAGTTAGACTTTTAAGAGCACTAAATAGAGTACAACGGTCCACATTGATGCTTTGGAATTGCTCAACTCTCTCCATAGAGGAGTTTTTCACGTTTTTGTGGAATTTGAGACATAACTTGGTCTATTCGCATATTTACCTTACGAAACGTGGCACAATGGCTCAACTAGCAAGTTAGACTTTTAAGAGCACTAAATAGAGTACAACGGTCCACATTGATGCTTTGGAATTGCTCAACTCTCTCCATAGAGGAGCTTTTCACATTTTTATGCAATTTGAGACATAACTTGGTCTATTCGCGTCTTTACCTTACGAAACGTAGCACGAAGGCTCAACTAGCAAGTTAGACTTTTAAGAGCACTAAATAGAGTACAACGGTCCACATTGATGCTTTGGAATTGCTCAACTCTCTCCTTAGAGGCGCTTTTCACGTTTTTGTGCAATTCGAGACATAACTTGGTCTATTCGCGTCTTTACCATACGAAACGTGGCATGAAGGCTCAACTAGCAAGTTAGACTTTTAGGAGCACTAAATAGAGTACAACGGTCCACATTGATGCTTTGGAATTGCTCAACTCTCTCCATAGAGGAGCTTTTCACGTTTTTGTGCAATACGAGACATAACTTGGTCTATTCGCATATTTACCTTACGAAACGTGGCACGAAGGCTCAACTAGCAAGTTAGACTATTAAGAGCACTAAATAGAGTACAACGGTCCACATTGATGCTTTGGAATTGCTCAACTCTCTCCATAGAGGAGCTTTTCACGTTTTTGTGCAATTTCAAACATAACTTGGTCTATTCGCGTCTTTACCTTACGAAACGTGGCACGAAGGCTCAACTAGCAAGTTAGACTTTTAAGAGCACTAAATAGAGTACAACGGTCCACATTGATGCTTTGGAATTGCTCAACTCTCTCCATAGAGGAGCTTTTCACGTTTTTATGCAATTTGAGACATAACTTGGTCTATTCACGTCTTTACCTTACGAAACGTGGCACGAAGCCTCAACTAGCAAGTTAGACTTGTAAAAGCACTAAATAGAGTACAACGGCCCACATTGATGCTTTGGAATTGCTCAACTCTCTCCATAGAGGAGCTTTTCACGTTTTTATGCAATTTGAGACATAACTTGGTCTATTCGCGTCTTTACCTTACGAAACGTGGCACGAAGGCTCAACTAGCAAGTTAGACTTTTAAGAGCACTAAATAGAGTACAACGGTCCACATTGATGCTTTGGAATTGCTCAACTCTCTCCATAGAGGAGCTTTTCACGTTTTTTGTGCAATTTGAGACGTAACTTGGTTTATTTGCGTCTTTACCTTACGAAACGTGGCACGAAGGCTCAACTAGCAAGTTAGACTTTTAAGAGCACTAAATAGAGTACAACGGTCCACATTGATGCTTTGGAATTGCTCAACTCTCTCCATAGATGCGCTTTTCACGTTTTTGTGCAATTCGAGACATAACTTGGTCTATTCGCGTCTTTACCATACGAAACGTGGCACGAAGGCTCAACTAGCAAGTTAGACTTTTAGGAGCACTAAATAGAGTACAACGGTCCACATTGATGCTTTGGAATTGCTCAACTCTCTCCATAGAGGAGCTTTTCACGTTTTTGTGCAATTCGAGACATAACTTGGTCTATTCGCATATTTACCTTACGAAACGTGGCACGAAGGCTGAACTAGCAAGTTAGACTTTTAAGAGCACTAAATAGAGTACAACAGTCCACAATGATGCTTTGGAATTGCTCAACTCTCTCCATAGAGGAGCTTTTCACGTTTTTGTGCAATTCGAGACATAACTTGGTCTATTCGCATATTTACCTTACGAAACGTGGCACGAAGGCTCAACTAGCAAGTTAGACTTTTAAGAGCACTAAATAGAGTACAACGGTCCACATTGATGCTTTGGAATTGCTCAACTCTCTCCATAGAGGAGCTTTTCACGTTTTTGTGCAATTTGAGACATAACTTGGTCTATTCGCGTCTTTACCTTACGAAACGTGGCACGAAGGCTCAACTAGCAAGTTAGACTTTTAAGAGCACTAAATAGAGTACAATGGCCCACATTGATGCTTTGGAATTGCTCAGCTCTCTCCATGGAGGAGTTTTTCACGTTTTTGTGCAATTTGAGACATAACTTGGTCTATTCGCGTCTTTACCTTACGAAACGTGCCACGAAGGCTCAACTAGCAAGTTAGACTATTAAGAGCACTAAATAGACTACAGCGGTCCACATTGATGCTTTGGAATTGCTCAACTCTCTCCATAGAGGAGCTTTTCACGTTTTTATGCAATTTGAGACATAACTTGGTCTATTCGCGTCTTTAACTTACGAAACGTGGCACGAAGGCTCAACTAGCAAGTTAGACTTTTAAGAGCACTAAATAGAGTACAACGGTCCACATTGATGCTTTGGAATTGCTCAACTCTCTCCATAGAGGAGTTTTTCACGTTTTTGTGCAATTTGAGACATAACTTGGTCTATTCGCGTCTTTACCTTACGAAACGTGCCACGAAGGCTCAACTAGCAAGTTAGACTATTAAGAGCACTAAATAGACTACAACGGTCCACATTGATGCTTTGGAATTGCTCAACTCTCTCCATAGAGGAGCTTTTCACGTTTTTGTGCAATTCGATACATAACTTGGTCTATTCGCATATTTACCTTACGAAACGTGGCACAATGGCTCAACTAGCAAGTTATACTTTTAAGAGCACTAAATAGAGTACAACGGTCCACATTGATGCTTTGGAATTGCTCAACTCTCTCCATAGAGGAGCTTTTCACGTTTTTATGCAATTTGAGACATAACTTGGTCTATTCGCGTCTTTACCTTACGAAACGTGGCACGAAGGCTCAACTAGCAAGTTAGACTATTAAGAGCACTAAATAGAGTACAACGGTCCACATTGATGCTTTGGAAATGCTCAACTCTCTCCATAGAGGAGCTTTTCACGTTTTTGTGCAATCCGAGACATAACTTGGTCTATTCGCGTCTTTAGCATACGAAACGTGGCACGAAGGCTCAACTAGCAAGTTAGACTTTTAGGAGCACTAAATAGAGTACAACGGTCCACATTGATGCTTTGGAATTGCTCAACTCTCTCCATAGAGGAGTTTTTCACGTTTTTGTGGAATTTGAGACATAACTTGGTCTATTCGCATATTTACCTTACGAAACGTGGCACAATGGCTCAACTAGCAAGTTAGATTTTTAAGAGCACTAAATAGAGTACAACGGTCCACATTGATGCTTTGGAATTGCTCAACTCTCTCCATAGAGGAGCTTTTCACATTTTTATGCAATTTGAGACATAACTTGCTCTATTCGCGTCTTTACCTTACGAAACGTGGCACGAAGGCTCAACTAGCAAGTTAGACTATTAAGAGCACTAAATAGAGTACAACGGTCCACATTGATGCTTTGGAAATGCTCAACTCTCTCCATAGAGGAGCTTTTCACGTTTTTGTGCAATCCGAGACATAACTTGGTCTATTCGCGTCTTTAGCATACGAAACGTGGCACGAAGGCTCAACTAGCAAGTTAGACTTTTAGGAGCACTAAATAGAGTACAACGGTCCACATTGATGCTTTGGAATTGCTCAACTCTCTCCATAGAGGAGCTTTTCACGTTTTTGTGCAATTCGAGACATAACTTGGTCTATTCGCATATTTACCTTACGAAACGTGACACGAACGCTGAACTAGCAAGTTAGACTTTTAAGAGCACTAAATAGAGTACAACGGTCCACATTGATGCTTTGGAATTGCTCAACTCTCTCCATAGAGGAGTTTTTCACGTTTTTGTGGAATTTGAGACATAACTTGGTCTATTCGCATATTTACCTTACGAAACGTGGCACAATGGCTCAACTAGCAAGTTAGACTTTTAAGAGCACTAAATAGAGTACAACGGTCCACATTGATGCTTTGGAATTGCTCAACTCTCTCCATAGAGGAGCTTTTCACATTTTTATGCAATTTGAGACATAACTTGGTCTATTCGCGTCTTTACCTTACGAAACGTAGCACGAAGGCTCAACTAGCAAGTTAGACTTTTAAGAGCACTAAATAGAGTACAACGGTCCACATTGATGCTTTGGAATTGCTCAACTCTCTCCATAGAGGCGCTTTTCACGTTTTGTGCAATTCGAGACATAACTTGGTCTATTCGCGTCTTTACCATACGAAACGTGGCATGAAGGCTCAACTAGCAAGTTAGACTTTTAGGAGCACTAAATAGAGTACAACGGTCCACATTGATGCTTTGGAATTGCTCAACTCTCTCCATAGAGGAGCTTTTCACGTTTTTGTGCAATACGAGACATAACTTGGTCTATTCGCATATTTACCTTACGAAACGTGGCACGAAGGCTCAACTAGCAAGTTAGACTATTAAGAGCACTAAATAGAGTACAACGGTCCACATTGATGCTTTGGAATTGCTCAACTCTCTCCATAGAGGAGCTTTTCACGTTTTTGTGCAATTTCAAACATAACTTGG
Organism: Tripterygium wilfordii; assembly: GCF_013401445.1. Lineage (NCBI taxonomy): Eukaryota > Viridiplantae > Streptophyta > Magnoliopsida > Celastrales > Celastraceae > Tripterygium > Tripterygium wilfordii. Next base: position 23,892 of record NW_024056240.1, on the reverse strand, counting down.
TCTATTCGCGTCTTTACCTTACGAAACGTGGCACGAAGGCTCAACTAGCAAGTTGGACTTTTAAGAGCACTAAATAGAGTACAACGGTCCACATTGATGCTTTGGAATTGCTCAACTCTCTCCATAGAGGAGCTTTTCACGTTTTTATGCAATTTGAGACATAACTTGGTCTATTCACGTCTTTACCTTACGAAACGTGGCACGAAGCCTCAACTAGCAAGTTAGACTTGTAAAAGCACTAAATAGAGTACAACGGCCCACATTGATGCTTTGGAATTGCTCAACTCTCTCCATAGAGGAGCTTTTCACGTTTTTATGCAATTTGAGACATAACTTGGTCTATTCGCGTCTTTACCTTACGAAACGTGGCACGAAGGCTCAACTAGCAAGTTAGACTTTTAAGAGCACTAAATAGAGTACAACGGTCCACATTGATGCTTTGGAATTGCTCAACTCTCTCCATAGAGGAGCTTTTCACGTTTTTGTGCAATTTGAGACGTAACTTGGTTTATTTGCGTCTTTACCTTACGAAACGTGGCACGAAGGCTCAACTAGCAAGTTAGACTTTTAAGAGCACTAAATAGAGTACAACGGTCCACATTGATGCTTTGGAATTGCTCAACTCTCTCCATAGATGCGCTTTTCACGTTTTTGTGCAATTCGAGACATAACTTGGTCTATTCGCGTCTTTACCATACGAAACGTGGCACGAAGGCTCAACTAGCAAGTTAGACTTTTAGGAGCACTAAATAGAGTACAACGGTCCACATTGATGCTTTGGAATTGCTCAACTCTCTCCATAGAGGAGCTTTTCACGTTTTTGTGCAATTCGAGACATAACTTGGTCTATTCGCATATTTACCTTACGAAACGTGGCACGAAGGCTGAACTAGCAAGTTAGACTTTTAAGAGCACTAAATAGAGTACAACAGTCCACAATGATGCTTTGGAATTGCTCAACTCTCTCCATAGAGGAGCTTTTCACGTTTTTGTGCAATTCGAGACATAACTTGGTCTATTCGCATATTTACCTTACGAAACGTGGCACGAAGGCTCAACTAGCAAGTTAGACTTTTAAGAGCACTAAATAGAGTACAACGGTCCACATTGATGCTTTGGAATTGCTCAACTCTCTCCATAGAGGAGCTTTTCACGTTTTTTGTGCAATTTGAGACGTAACTTGGTCTATTCGCGTCTTTACCTTACGAAACGTGGCACGAAGGCTCAACTAGCAAGTTAGACTTTTAAGAGCACTAAATAGAGTACAATGGCCCACATTGATGCTTTGGAATTGCTCAGCTCTCTCCATGGAGGAGTTTTTCACGTTTTTGTGCAATTTGAGACATAACTTGGTCTATTCGCGTCTTTACCTTACGAAACGTGCCACGAAGGCTCAACTAGCAAGTTAGACTATTAAGAGCACTAAATAGACTACAGCGGTCCACATTGATGCTTTGGAATTGCTCAACTCTCTCCATAGAGGAGCTTTTCACGTTTTTATGCAATTTGAGACATAACTTGGTCTATTCGCGTCTTTAACTTACGAAACGTGGCACGAAGGCTCAACTAGCAAGTTAGACTTTTAAGAGCACTAAATAGAGTACAACGGTCCACATTGATGCTTTGGAATTGCTCAACTCTCTCCATAGAGGAGCTTTTCACGTTTTTATGCAATTTGAGACATAACTTGGTCTATTCGCGTCTTTACCTTACGAAACGTGCCACGAAGGCTCAACTAGCAAGTTAGACTATTAAGAGCACTAAATAGACTACAACGGTCCACATTGATGCTTTGGAATTGCTCAACTCTCTCCATAGAGGAGCTTTTCACGTTTTTGTGCAATTCGATACATAACTTGGTCTATTCGCATATTTACCTTACGAAACGTGGCACAATGGCTCAACTAGCAAGTTATACTTTTAAGAGCACTAAATAGAGTACAACGGTCCACATTGATGCTTTGGAATTGCTCAACTCTCTCCATAGAGGAGCTTTTCACGTTTTTATGCAATTTGAGACATAACTTGGTCTATTCGCGTCTTTACCTTACGAAACGTGGCACGAAGGCTCAACTAGCAAGTTAGACTATTAAGAGCACTAAATAGAGTACAACGGTCCACATTGATGCTTTGGAAATGCTCAACTCTCTCCATAGAGGAGCTTTTCACGTTTTTGTGCAATCCGAGACATAACTTGGTCTATTCGCGTCTTTAGCATACGAAACGTGGCACGAAGGCTCAACTAGCAAGTTAGACTTTTAGGAGCACTAAATAGAGTACAACGGTCCACATTGATGCTTTGGAATTGCTCAACTCTCTCCATAGAGGAGTTTTTCACGTTTTTGTGGAATTTGAGACATAACTTGGTCTATTCGCATATTTACCTTACGAAACGTGGCACAATGGCTCAACTAGCAAGTTAGATTTTTAAGAGCACTAAATAGAGTACAACGGTCCACATTGATGCTTTGGAATTGCTCAACTCTCTCCATAGAGGAGCTTTTCACATTTTTATGCAATTTGAGACATAACTTGGTCTATTCGCGTCTTTACCTTACGAAACGTGGCACGAAGGCTCAACTAGCAAGTTAGACTATTAAGAGCACTAAATAGAGTACAACGGTCCACATTGATGCTTTGGAAATGCTCAACTCTCTCCATAGAGGAGCTTTTCACGTTTTTGTGCAATCCGAGACATAACTTGGTCTATTCGCGTCTTTAGCATACGAAACGTGGCACGAAGGCTCAACTAGCAAGTTAGACTTTTAGGAGCACTAAATAGAGTACAACGGTCCACATTGATGCTTTGGAATTGCTCAACTCTCTCCATAGAGGAGCTTTTCACGTTTTTGTGCAATTCGAGACATAACTTGGTCTATTCGCATATTTACCTTACGAAACGTGACACGAACGCTGAACTAGCAAGTTAGACTTTTAAGAGCACTAAATAGAGTACAACGGTCCACATTGAAGCTTTGGAATTGCTCAACTCTCTCCATAGAGGAGTTTTTCACGTTTTTGTGGAATTTGAGACATAACTTGGTCTATTCGCATATTTACCTTACGAAACGTGGCACAATGGCTCAACTAGCAAGTTAGACTTTTAAGAGCACTAAATAGAGTACAACGGTCCACATTGATGCTTTGGAATTGCTCAACTCTCTCCATAGAGGAGCTTTTCACATTTTTATGCAATTTGAGACATAACTTGGTCTATTCGCGTCTTTACCTTACGAAACGTAGCACGAAGGCTCAACTAGCAAGTTAGACTTTTAAGAGCACTAAATAGAGTACAACGGTCCACATTGATGCTTTGGAATTTCTCAACTCTCTCCATAGAGGCGCTTTTCACGTTTTTGTGCAATTCGAGACATAACTTGGTCTATTCGCGTCTTTACCATACGAAACGTGGCATGAAGGCTCAACTAGCAAGTTAGACTTTTAGGAGCACTAAATAGAGTACAACGGTCCACATTGATGCTTTGGAATTGCTCAACTCTCTCCATAGAGGAGCTTTTCACGTTTTTGTGCAATACGAGACATAACTTGGTCTATTCGCATATTTACCTTACGAAACGTGGCACGAAGGCTCAACTAGCAAGTTAGACTATTAAGAGCACTAAATAGAGTACAACGGTCCACATTGATGCTTTGGAATTGCTCAACTCTCTCCATAGAGGAGCTTTTCACGTTTTTGTGCAATTTCAAACATAACTTGGTCTATTCGCGTCTTTACCTTACGAAACGTGGCACGAAGGCTCAACTAGCAAGTTAGACTTTTAAGAGCACTAAATAGAGTACAACGGTCCACATTGATGCTTTGGAATTGCTCAACTCTCTCCATAGAGGAGCTTTTCACGTTTTTGTGCAATTCGATACATAACTTGGTCTATTCGCATATTTACCTTACGAAACGTGGCACGAAGGCTCAACTAGCAAGTTAGACTATTAAGAGCACTAAATAGAGTACAACGGTCCACATTGATGCTTTGGAATTGCTCAACTCTCTCCATAGAGGAGCTTTTCACATTTTTATGCAATTTGAGACATAACTTGGTCTATTCGCGTCTTTACCTTACGAAACGTGGCACGAAGGCTCAACTAGCAAGTTAGACTATTAAGAGCACTAAATAGAGTACAACGGTCCACATTGATGCTTTGGAATTGCTCAACTCTCTCCATAGAGGAGTTTTTCAAGTTTTTGTGCAATTTGAGACATAACTTGGTTTATTCGCGTCTTTACCTTACGAAACGTGGCACGAGGGCTCAACCAGCAAGTTAGACTTTTAAGAGCACTAAATAGAGTACAACGGTCCACATTGATGCTTTGGAATTGCTCAACTCTCTCCATAGAGGAGCTTTTCACGTTTTTGTGCAATTTGAGACGTAACTTGGTTTATTTGCGTCTTTACCTTACGAAACGTGGCACGAAGGCTCAACTAGCAAGTTAGACTTTTAAGAGCACTAAATAGAGTACAATGGCCCACATTGATGCTTTGGAATTGCTCAGCTCTCTCCATGGAGGAGTTTTTAACGTTTTTGTGCAATTTGAGACATAACTTGGTCTATTCGCGTCTTTACCTTACGAAACGTGCCACGAAGGCTCAACTAGCAAGTTAGACTATTAAGAGCACTAAATAGACTACAGCGGTCCACATTGATGCTTTGGAATTGCTCAACTCTCTCCATAGAGGAGCTTTTCACGTTTTTATGCAATTTGAGACATAACTTGGTCTATTCGCGTCTTTAACTTACGAAACGTGGCACGAAGGCTCAACTAGCAAGTTAGACTTTTAAGAGCACTAAATAGAGTACAACGGTCCACATTGATGCTTTGGAATTGCTCAACTCTCTCCATAGAGGAGCTTTTCACGTTTTTGTGCAGTTTCAAACATAACTTAGTCCATTCGCGTCTTCACCTTACGAAACGTGGCACGAAGGCTCAACTAGCAAGTTAGACTTTTAAGAGCACTAAATAGAGTACAACGGTCCACATTGATGCTTTGGAATTGCTCAACTCTCTCCATAGAGGAGCTTTTCACGTTTTTGTGCAATTCGATACATAACTTGGTCTATTCGCATATTTACCTTACGAAACGTGGCACGAAGGCTCAACTAGCAAGTTAGACTATTAAGAGCACTAAATAGAGTACAACGGTCCACATTGATGCTTTGGAATTGCTCAACTCTCTCCATAGAGGAGCTTTTCACATTTTTATGCAATTTGAGACAAAACTTGGTCTATTCGCGTCTTTACCTTACGAAACGTGGCACGAAGGCTCAACTAGCAAGTTAGACTATTAAGAGCACTAAATAGAGTACAACGGTCCACATTGATGCTTTGGAATTGCTCAACTCTCTCCATAGAGGAGTTTTTCAAGTTTTTGTGCAATTTGAGACATAACTTGGTTTATTCGCGTCTTTACCTTACGAAACGTGGCACGAGGGCTCAACCAGCAAGTTAGACTTTTAAGAGCACTAAATAGAGTACAACGGTCCACATTGATGCTTTGGAATTGCTCAACTCTCTCCATAGAGGAGCTTTTCACGTTTTTGTGCAATTTGAGACGTAACTTGGTTATTTGCGTCTTTACCTTACGAAACGTGGCACGAAGGCTCAACTAGCAAGTTAGACTTTTAAGAGCACTAAATAGAGTACAATGGCCCACATTGATGCTTTGGAATTGCTCAACTCTCTCCATAGAGGAGTTTTTAACGTTTTTGTGCAATTTGAGACATAACTTGGTCTATTCGCGTCTTTACCTTACGAAACGTGCCACGAAGGCTCAACTAGCAAGTTAGACTATTAAGAGCACTAAATAGAGCTACAAGCGGTCCACATTGATGCTTTGGAATTGCTCAACTCTCTCCATAGAGGAGCTTTTCACGTTTTTATGCAATTTGAGACATAACTTGGTCTATTCGCGTCTTTAACTTACGAAACGTGGCACGAAGGCTCAACTAGCAAGTTAGACTTTTAAGAGCACTAAATAGAGTACAACGGTCCACATTGATGCTTTGGAATTGCTCAACTCTCTCCATAGAGGAGCTTTTCACGTTTTTGTGCAGTTTCAAACATAACTTAGTCTATTCGCGTCTTCACCTTACGAAACCTGGCACGAAGGCTCAACTAGCAAGTTAGACTTTTAAGAGCACTAAATAGAGTACAACGGTCCACATTGATGCTTTGGAATTGCTCAACTCTCTCCATAGAGGCGCTTTTCACGTTTTTATGCAATTTGAGACATAACTTGGTCTATTCGCGTCTTTACCTTACGAAACGTGGCACGAAGGCTCAACTAGCAAGTTAGACTTTTAAGAGCACTAAATAGAGTACAGCGGTCCACATTGATGCTTTGGAATTGCTCAACTCTCTCCATAGAGGAGCTTTTCACGTTTTTATGCAATTCGAGACATAACTTGGTCTATTCGCGTCTTTAACTTACGAAACGTGGCACGAAGGCTCAACTAGCAAGTTAGACTTTTAAGAGCACTAAATAGAGTACAACGGTCCACATTGATGCTTTGGAATTGCTCAACTCTCTCCATAGAGGAGCTTTTCACGTTTTTATGCAATTTGAGACATAACTTGGTCTATTCGCGTCTTTACCTTACGAAACGTGCCACGAAGGCTCAACTAGCAAGTTAGACTATTAAGAGCACTAAATAGACTACAACGGTCCACATTGATGCTTTGGAATTGCTCAACTCTCTCCATAGAGGAGCTTTTCACGTTTTTGTGCAATTTGAGACGTAACTTGGTTTATTTGCGTCTTTACCTTACGAAACGTGGCACGAAGGCTCAACTAGCAAGTTAGACTTTTAAGAGCACTAAATAGAGTACAATGGCCCACATTGATGCTTTGGAATTGCTCAGCTCTCTCCATGGAGGAGTTTTTAACGTTTTTGTGCAATTTGAGACATAACTTGGTCTATTCGCGTCTTTACCTTACGAAACGTGCCACGAAGGCTCAACTAGCAAGTTAGACTATTAAGAGCACTAAATAGACTACAGCGGTCCACATTGATGCTTTGGAATTGCTCAACTCTCTCCATAGAGGAGCTTTTCACGTTTTTATGCAATTCGAGACATAACTTGGTCTATTCGCGTCTTTAACTTACGAAACGTGGCACGAAGGCTCAACTAGCAAGTTAGACTTTTAAGAGCACTAAATAGAGTACAACGGTCCACATTGATGCTTTGGAATTGCTCAACTCTCTCCATAGAGGAGCTTTTTCACGTTTTTATGCAATTTGAGACATAACTTGGTCTATTCGCGTCTTTACCTTACGAAACGTGCACGAAGGCTCAACTAGCAAGTTAGACTATTAAGAGCACTAAATAGACTACAACGGTCCACATTGATGCTTTGGAATTGCTCAACTCTCTCCATAGAGGAGCTTTTCACGTTTTTGTGCAATTTGAGACGTAACTTGGTTTATTTGCGTCTTTACCTTACGAAACGTGGCACGAAGGCTCAACTAGCAAGTTAGACTTTTAAGAGCACTAAATAGAGTACAATGGCCCACATTGATGCTTTGGAATTGCTCAGCTCTCTCCATGGAGGAGTTTTTAACGTTTTTGTGCAATTTGAGACATAACTTGGTCTATTCGCGTCTTTACCTTACGAAACGTGCCACGAAGGCTCAACTAGCAAGTTAGACTATTAAGAGCACTAAATAGACTACAGCGGTCCACATTGATGCTTTGGAATTGCTCAACTCTCTCCATAGAGGAGCTTTTCACGTTTTTATGCAATTTGAGACATAACTTGGTCTATTCGCGTCTTTAACTTACGAAACGTGGCACGAAGGCTCAACTAGCAAGTTAGACTTTTAAGAGCACTAAATAGAGTACAACGGTCCACATTGATGCTTTGGAATTGCTCAACTCTCTCCATAGAGGAGCTTTTCACGTTTTTGTGCAATTTCAAACATAACTTAGTCTATTCGCGTCTTCACCTTACGAAACATGGCACGAAGGCTCAACTAGCAAGTTAGACTTTTAAGAGCACTAAATAGAGTACAACGGTCCACATTGATGCTTTGGAATTGCTCAACTCTCTCCATAGAGGCGCTTTTCACGTTTTTATGCAATTTGAGACATAACTTGGTCTATCCGTGTCTTTACCTTACGAAACGTGGCACGAAGGCTCAACTAGCAAGTTAGACTTTTAGGAGCACTAAATAGAGTACAACGGTCCACATTGATGCTTTGGAATTGCTCAACTCTCTCCATAGAGGAGTTTTTCAAGTTTTTGTGCAATTTGAGACATAACTTGGTCTATTCGCGTCTTTACCTTACGAAACGTGGCACGAAGGGCTCAACCTAGCAAGTTAGACTTTTAAGAGCACTAAATAGAGTACAACGGTCCACATTGATGCTTTGGAATTGCTGAACTCTCTCCATAGAGGAGCTTTTCACGTTTTTTGTGCAATTTGAGACGTAACTTGGTTTATTGCGTCTTTACCTACGAAACGTGGCACGAAGGCTCAACTAGCAAGTTAGACTTTTAAGAGCACTAAATAGAGTACAATGGCCCACATTGATGCTTTGGAATTGCTCAGGAGGAGTTTTTCACGTTTTTGTGCAATTTGAGACATAACTTGGTCTATTCGCGTCTTTACCTTACGAAACGTGCCACGAAGGCTCTACTAGCAAGTTAGACTATTAAGAGCACTAAATAGACTACAGCGGTCCACATTGATGCTTTGGAATTGCTCAACTCTCTCCATAGAGGAGCTTTTCACGTTTTTATGCAATTTGAGACATAACTTGGTCTATTCGCGTCTTTACCTTACGAACGTGGCACGAAGGCTCAACTAGCAAGTTAGACTTTTAAGAGCACTAAATAGAGTACAACGGTCCACATTGATGCTTTGGAATTGCTCAACTCTCTCCATAGAGGAGCTTTTCACGTTTTTGTGCAATTTCAAACATAACTTAGTCTATTCGCGTCTTTACCTTACGAAACATGGCACGAAGGCTCAACTAGCAAGTTAGACTTTTAAGAGCACTAAATAGAGTACAACGGTCCACATTGATGCTTTGGAATTGCTCAACTCTCTCCATAGAGGAGCTTTTCACGTTTTTATGCAATTTGAGACATAACTTGGTCTATCTGTGTCTTTACCTTACGAAACGTGGCACGAAGGCTCAAGTAGCAAGTTAGACTTTTAAGAGCACTAAATAGAGTACAACGGTCCACATTGATGCTTTGGAATTGCTCAACTCTCTCCATAGAGGAGCTTTTCACGTTTTTGTGCAATTTGAGACGTAACTTGGTTTATTTGCGTCTTTACCTTACGAAACGTGGCACGAAGGCTCAACTAGCAAGTTAGACTTTTAAGAGCACTAAATAGAGTACAATGGCCCACATTGATGCTTTGGAATTGCTCAGCTCTCTCCATGGAGGAGTTTTTCACGTTTTTGTGCAATTTGAGACATAACTTGGTCTATTCGCGTCTTTACCTTACGAAACGTGCCACGAAGGCTCAACTAGCAAGTTAGACTATTAAGAGCACTAAATAGACTACAACGGTCCACATTGATGCTTTGAAATTGCTCAACTCTCTCCATAGAGGAGCTTTTCACGTTTTTGTGCAATTCGAGACATCACTTGGTCTATTCGCATATTTACCTTACGAAACGTGGCACGAAGGCTGAACAAGCAAGTTAGACTTTCAAGAGCACTAAATAGAGTACAACGGTCCACATTGATGCTTTGGAATTGCTCAACTCTCTCCATAGAGGAGTTTTTCACGTTTTTGTGGAATTTGAGACATAACTTGGTCTATTCGCATATTTACCTTACGAAACGTGGCACAATGGCTCAACTAGCAAGTCAGACTTTTAAGAGTACTAAATAGAGTACAACGGTCCACATTGATGCTTTGGAATTGCTCAACTCTCTCCATAGAGGAGCTTTTCACGTTTTTATGCAATTTGAGACATAACTTGGTCTATTCGCGTCTTTACCTTACGAAACGTGGCACGAAGGCTCAACTAGCATGTTAGACTTTTAAGAGCACTAAATAGAGTACAACGGTCCACATTGACGCTTTGGAATTGCTCAACTCTATCCATAGAGGCGCTTTTCACGTTTTTGTGCAATTCGAGACATAACTTGGTCTATTCGCGTCTTTACCTTACGAAACGTGGCACGAAGGCTCAACTAGCAAGTTAGACTTTTAGGAGCACTAAATAGAGTACAACGGTCCACATTGATTTTTGCTTTGGAATTGCTCAACTCTCTCCATAGAGGAGTTTTTCACGTTTTTGTGCAATTTGAGACATAACTTGGTCTATTCGCGTCTTTACCTTACGAAACGTGGGCACGAAGGCTCAACTAGCAAGTTAGACTTTTAAGAGCACTATATAGAGTACAACGGTCCACATTGATGCTTTGGAATTGCTCAACTCTCTCCATAGAGGAGCTTTTCACGTTTTTATGCAATTTGAGACATAACTTGGTCTATTCGCGTCCTTTACCTTACGAAACGTGGCTCGAAGGCCTCAACTAGCAAGTTAGACTTTTAAGAGCACTAAATAGAGTACAACGGTCCACATTGATGCTTTTGGAATTGCTCAACTCTCTCCATAGAGGAGCTTTTCACGTTTTTGTGCAATCCGAGACATAACTTGGTCTATTCGCGTCTTTACCATAGGAAACGTGGCACGAAGGCTCAACTAGCAAGTTAGACTTTTAGGAGCACTAAATAGAGTACAACGGTCCACATTGATGCTTTGGAATTGCTCAACTCTCTCCATAGAGGAGCTTTTCACGTTTTTTGTGCAATTCGAGACAATAACTTGGTCTATTCGCATATTTACCTTACGAAACGTGGCACGAAGGCTGAACTAGCAAGTTAGACTTTTAAGAGCACTAAATAGAGTACAACAGTCCACATTGATGCTTTGGAATTGCTCAACTCTCTCCATAGAGGAGTTTTTCACGTTTTTTGTGGAATTTGAGACATAACTTGGGTCTATTCGCATAATTACCTTACGAAACGTGGCACGAATGGCTCAACTAGCAAGTTAGACTTTAAGAGCACTAAATAGAGTACAACGGGCCACATTGATGCTTTGGAATTGCTCAACTCTCTCCATAGAGGAGCTTTTCACGTTTTTATGCAATTGAGACATAACTTGGTCTATTCGCGTCTTTACCTTACGAAACGTGGCACGAAGGCTCAACTAGCAAGTTAGACTTTTAAGAGCACTAAATAGAGTACAACGGTCCACATTGATGCTTTGGAATTGCTCAACTCCTCTCCATAGATGCGCTTTTCACGTTTTTGTGCAATTCGAGACATAACTTGGTCTATTCGCGTCTTTACCATACGAAACGTGGCACGAAGGCTCAACAAGCAAGTTAGACTTTTAGGAGCACTAAATAGAGTACAACGGTCCACATTGATGCTTTGGAATTGCTCAACTCTCTCCATAGAGGAGTTTTTCACGTTTTTGTGCAATTTGAGACATAACTGTGGTCTATTCGCGTCTTTTACCTTACGAAACGTGGCACGAAGGCTCAACTAGCAAGTTAGACTTTTAAGAGCACTATATAGAGTACAACGGTCCACATTGATGCTTTGGAATTGCTCAACTCTCTCCATAGAGGAGCTTTTCACGTTTTTATGCAATTTGAGACATAACTTGGTCTATTCGCGTCTTTACCTTACGAAACGTGGCACGAAGGCTCAACTAGCAAGTTAGACTTTTAAGAGCACTAAATAGAGTACAACGGTCCACATTGATGCTTTGGAATTGCTCAACTCTCTCCATAGAGGAGCTTTTCACGTTTTTGTGCAATTTGAGACGTAACTTGGTGTATTTGCGTCTTTACCTTACGAAACATGGCACGAAGGCTCAACTAGCAAGTTAGACTTTTAAGAGCACTAAATAGAGTACAATGGCCCACATTGATCCTTTGGAATTGCTCAGCTCTCTCCATGGAGGAGTTTTTCACGTTTTTGTGCAATTTGAGACATAACTTGGTCTATTCGCGTCTTTACCTTACGAAACGTGCCACGAAGGCTCAACTAGCAAGTTCGACCTATTAAGAGCACTAAATAGACTACAACGGTCCACATTGATGCTTTGGAATTGCTCAACTCTCTCCATAGAGGAGCTTTTCACGTTTTTGTGCAATTCGATACATAACTTGGTCTATTCGCATATTTACCTTACGAAACGTGGCACAATGGCTCAACTAGCAAGTTAGACTTTTAAGAGCACTAAATAGAGTACAACGGTCCACATTGATGCTTTGGAATTGCTCAACTCTCTCCATAGAGGAGCTTTTCACGTTTTTATGCAATTGAGACATAACTTGGTCTATTCGCGTCTTTAACTTACGAAACGTGGCACGAAGGCTCAACTAGCAAGTTAGACTTTTAAGAGCACTAATAGAGTACAACGGTCCACATTGATGCTTTGGAATTGCTCAACTCTCTCCATAGAGGAGCTTTTCATGTTTTTGTGCAAATCGAGACATAACTTGGTCTATTCGCGTCTTTACCATACGAAACGTGGCACGAAGGCTCAACTACCAAGTTAGACTTTTAGGAGCACTAAATAGAGTACAACGGTCCACATTGATGCTTTGGAATTGCTCAACTCTCTCCATAGAGGAGCTTTTCACGTTTTTGTGCAATTCGAGACATAACTTGGTCTATTCGCATATTTACCTTACGAAACGTGGCACGAAGGCTCAACTAGCAAGTTAGACTTTTAAGAGCACTAAATAGAGTACAACGGTCCACATTGATGCTTTGGAATTGCTCAACTCTCTCCATAGAGGAGCTTTTCACGTTTTTGTGCAATTTGAGACATAACTTGGTCTATTCGCGTCTTTACCTTACGAAACGTGGCACGAAGGCTCAAGTAGCAAGTTAGACTTTTAAGAGCACTAAATATAGTACAAACGGTCCACATTGATGCTTTGGAATTGCCTCACTCTCTCCATAGAGGAGCTTTTCACGTTTTTTGTGCAATTTCAAACATAACTTGGTCTATTCGCGTCTTTACCTTACGAAACGTGGCACGAAGGCTCAACTAGCAAGTTAGACTTTTAAGAGCACTAAATAGAGTACAACGGTCCACATTGATGCTTTGGAATTGCTCAACTCTCTCCATAGAGGAGCTTTTCACGTGTTTTATGCAATTTGAGACATAACTTGGTCTATTCGCGTCTTTACCTACGAAACGTGGCACGAAGGCCTCAACTAGCAAGTTAGACTTTTAAGAGCACTAAATAGAGTACAACGGTCCACATTGATGCTTTGGAATTGCTCAACTCTCTCCATAGAGGAGCTTTTCACGTTTTTTATGCAATTCGAGACATAAGCTTGGTCTATTCGCGTCTTTACCTTACGAAACGTGGCACGAAGGCTCAACTAGCAAGTTAGACTTTTAATGAGCACTAAATAGAGTACAACGGTCCACATTGATGCTTGGAATTGCTCAACTCTCTCCATAGAGGCGCTTTTTCACGTTTTTGTGCAATTTCGAGACATAAACTTGGTCTATTCGCGTCTTTAACCTACGACACGTGGCACGAAGGCTCAACTAGCAAGTTAGACTTTTAAGAGCACTAAATAGAGTACAACGGTCCACATTATGCTTTGGAATTGCCTCAACTCTCTCCATAGAGGAGCTTTCACGTTTTTGTGCAATTTCGAGACATAACTTGGTCTATTCGCGTCTCTTACCTTACGAAACGTGGCACGAAGGCTCAACTAGCAAGTTAGACTATTAAGAGCACTAAATAGAGTACAACGGTCCACATTGATGCTTTGGAATTGCTCAACTCTCTCCATAGAGGAGTTTTTCACGTTTTTGTGCAATTTGAGACATAACTTGGTCTATTCGCGTCTTTACCTTACGAAACGTGGCACGAAGGCTCAACTAGCAAGTTAGACTTTAAGAGCACTAAATAGAGTACAACGGTCCACATGATGCTTTGGAATTGCTCAACTCTCTCCATAGAGGAGCTTTTCACGTTTTGTGCAATTCGAGACATAACTTGGTCTATTCGCATCTTTACCTACGAAACGTGGCCACGAAGGCTCAACTAGCAAGTTAGACTTTTAAGAGCACTAATAGAGTACAACGGTCCCACATTGATGCTTTGGAATTGCTCAACTCTCTCCATAGAGGAGCTTTTCACGTTTTTGTGCAATTTGAGACATAACTTGGTCTATTCGCGTCTTTACTTACGAAACGTGGCACGAAGGCCTCAAGCTAGCAAGTAGACTTTTAGGAGCACTAAATATAGTACAACGGTCCACATTGATGCTTTGGAATTGCTCAACTCTCTCCATAGAGGAGCTTTTCACGTTTTTAGTGCAATTTCAAACATAACTTGGTCTATTCGCGTCTTTACCTTACGAAACGTGGCACGAAGGCTCAACTAGCAAGTTTAGACTTTTAAGAGCACTAAATAGAGTACAACTGGTCCACATTGATGCTTTGGAATTGCTCAACTCTCTCCATAGAGGAGCTTTTCACGTTTTCTATGCAATTGAGACATAACTTGGTCTATTCGCGTCTTTACCTTACGAAACGTGGCACGAAGGCCTCAACTAGCAAGTTAGACTTGTAGAAGCACTAAACTAGAGTACAACGGTCCACATTGATGCTTTGGAATTGCTCAACTCTCTCCATAGAGGAGCTTTTTCACGTTTTTAGTGCAATTTCGAGACATAACTTGGTCTATTCGCATATTTACCTTACGAAACGTGGCACGAAGGCTCAACTAGCAAGTTAGACTTTTAATAGCACTAAATGAGTACAACGGTCCACATTGATGCTTTGGAATTGCTCAACTCTCTCCATAGAGGAGCTTTTTCACGTTTTTGTGACAATTGCGAGACATAACTTGGTCTATTCGCGTCTTTACCTTACGACACGTGGCACGAATGGCTCAACTAGCAAGTTAGACTTTAAGAGCACTAAATAGAGTACAACGGTCCACATTATGCTTTGGAATTGCTCAACTCTCTCCATAGAGGAGCTTTCACGTTTTTGTGCAATTCGAGACATAACTTGGTCTATATCGCATCTTTACCTTACGAAACGTGGCACGAAGGCTCAACTAGCAAGTTAGACTTTTAAGAGCACTAAATAGAGTACAACGGTCCACATTGATGCTTTGGAATTGCTCAACTCTCTCCATAGAGGAGCTTTTCACGTTTTTGTGCAATTTGAGACATAACTTGGTCTATTCGCGTCTTTACCTTACGAAACGTGGCACGAAGGCTCAACTAGCAAGTTAGACTTTTAAGAGCACTAAATAGAGTACAACGGTCCACATTGATGCTTTGGAATTGCTCAACTCTCTCCATAGAGGAGCTTTTCACGTTTTTGTGCAATTTGAGACATAACTTGGTCTATTCGCGTCTTTACCTTACGAAACGTGGCACGAAGGCTCAACTAGCAAGTTAGACTTTTAAGAGCACTAAATAGAGTACAACGGTCCACATTGATGCTTTGGAATTGCTCAACTCTCTCCATAGAGGAGCTTTTCACGTTTTTGTGCAATTTGAGACATAACTTGGTCTATTCGCGTCTTTACCTTACGAAACGTGGCACGAAGGCTCAACTAGCAAGTTAGACTTTTAAGAGCACTAAATAGAGTACAACGGTCCACATTGATGCTTTGGAATTGCTCAACTCTCTCCATAGAGGAGCTTTTCACGTTTTTGTGCAATTTGAGACATAACTTGGTCTATTCGCGTCTTTACCTTACGAAACGTGGCACGAAGGCTCAACTAGCAAGTTAGACTTTTAAGAGCACTAAATAGAGTACAACGGTCCACATTGATGCTTTGGAATTGCTCAACTCTCTCCATAGAGGAGCTTTTCACGTTTTTGTGCAATTTGAGACATAACTTGGTCTATTCGCGTCTTTACCTTACGAAACGTGGCACGAAGGCTCAACTAGCAAGTTAGACTTTTAAGAGCACTAAATAGAGTACAACGGTCCACATTGATGCTTTGGAATTGCTCAACTCTCTCCATAGAGGAGCTTTTCACGTTTTTGTGCAATTTGAGACATAACTTGGTCTATTCGCGTCTTTACCTTACGAAACGTGGCACGAAGGCTCAACTAGCAAGTTAGACTTTTAAGAGCACTAAATAGAGTACAACGGTCCACATTGATGCTTTGGAATTGCTCAACTCTCTCCATAGAGGAGCTTTTCACGTTTTTGTGCAATTTGAGACATAACTTGGTCTATTCGCGTCTTTACCTTACGAAACGTGGCACGAAGGCTCAACTAGCAAGTTAGACTTTTAAGAGCACTAAATAGAGTACAACGGTCCACATTGATGCTTTGGAATTGCTCAACTCTCTCCATAGAGGAGCTTTTCACGTTTTTGTGCAATTTGAGACATAACTTGGTCTATTCGCTCTTTACCTTACGAAACGTGGCACGAAGGCTCAACTAGCAAGTTAGACTTTTAAGAGCACTAAATAGAGTACAACGGTCCACATTGATGCTTTGGAATTGCTCAACTCTCTCCATAGAGGAGCTTTTCACGTTTTTGTGCAATTTGAGACATAACTTGGTCTATTCGCGTCTTTACCTTACGAAACGTGGCACGAAGGCTCAACTAGCAAGTTAGACTTTTAAGAGCACTAAATAGAGTACAACGGTCCACATTGATGCTTTGGAATTGCTCAACTCTCTCCATAGAGGAGCTTTTCACGTTTTTGTGCAATTTGAGACATAACTTGGTCTATTCGCGTCTTTACCTTACGAAACGTGGCACGAAGGCTCAACTAGCAAGTTAGAGTTTAAGAGCACTAAATAGAGTACAACGGTCCACATTGATGCTTTGGAATTGCTCAACTCTCTCCATAGAGGAGCTTTTCACGTTTTTGTGCAATTTGAGACATAACTTGGTCTATTCGCGTCTTTACCTTACGAAACGTGGCACGAAGGCTCAACTAGCAAGTTAGACTTTTAAGAGCACTAAATAGAGTACAACGGTCCACATTGATGCTTTGGAATTGCTCAACTCTCTCCATAGAGGAGCTTTTCACGTTTTTGTGCAATTTGAGACATAACTTGGTCTATTCGCGTCTTTACCTTACGAAACGTGGCACGAAGGCTCAACTAGCAAGTTAGACTTTTAAGAGCACTAAATAGAGTACAACGGTCCACATTGATGCTTTGGAATTGCTCAACTCTCTCCATAGAGGAGCTTTTCACGTTTTTGTGCAATTTGAGACATAACTTGGTCTATTCGCGTCTTTACCTTACGAAACGTGGCACGAAGGCTCAACTAGCAAGTTAGACTTTTAAGAGCACTAAATAGAGTACAACGGTCCACATTGATGCTTTGGAATTGCTCAACTCTCTCCATAGAGGAGCTTTTCACGTTTTTGTGCAATTTGAGACATAACTTGGTCTATTCGCGTCTTTACCTTACGAAACGTGGCACGAAGGCTCAACTAGCAAGTTAGACTTTAAGAGCACTAAATAGAGTACAACGGTCCACATTGATGCTTTGGAATTGCTCAACTCTCTCCATAGAGGAGCTTTTCACGTTTTTGTGCAATTTGAGACATAACTTGGTCTATTCGCGTCTTTACCTTACGAAACGTGGCACGAAGGCTCAACTAGCAAGTTAGACTTTTAAGAGCACTAAATAGAGTACAACGGTCCACATTGATGCTTTGGAATTGCTCAACTCTCTCCATAGAGGAGCTTTTCACGTTTTTGTGCAATTTGAGACATAACTTGGTCTATTCGTCTTTACCTTACGAAACGTGGCACGAAGGCTCAACTAGCAAGTTAGACTTTTAAGAGCACTAAATAGAGTACAACGGTCCACATTGATGCTTTGGAATTGCTCAACTCTCTCCATAGAGGAGCTTTTCACGTTTTTGTGCAATTTGAGACATAACTTGGTCTATTCGCGTCTTTACCTTACGAAACGTGGCACGAAGGCTCAACTAGCAAGTTAGACTTTAAGAGCACTAAATAGAGTACAACGGTCCACATTGATGCTTTGGAATTGCTCAACTCTCTCCATAGAGGAGCTTTTCACGTTTTTGTGCAATTTGAGACATAACTTGGTCTATTCGCGTCTTTACCTTACGAAACGTGGCACGAAGGCTCAACTAGCAAGTTAGACTTTTAAGAGCACTAAATAGAGTACAACGGTCCACATTGATGCTTTGGAATTGCTCAACTCTCTCCATAGAGGAGCTTTTCACGTTTTTGTGCAATTTGAGACATAACTTGGTCTATTCGCGTCTTTACCTTACGAAACGTGGCACGAAGGCTCAACTAGCAAGTTAGACTTTTAAGAGCACTAAATAGAGTACAACGGTCCACATTGATGCTTTGGAATTGCTCAACTCTCTCCATAGAGGAGCTTTTCACGTTTTTGTGCAATTTGAGACATAACTTGGTCTATTCGCGTCTTTACCTTACGAAACGTGGCACGAAGGCTCAACTAGCAAGTTAGACTTTTAAGAGCACTAAATAGAGTACAACGGTCCACATTGATGCTTTGGAATTGCTCAACTCTCTCCATAGAGGAGCTTTTCACGTTTTTGTGCAATTTGAGACATAACTTGGTCTATTCGCGTCTTTACCTTACGAAACGTGGCACGAAGGCTCAACTAGCAAGTTAGACTTTTAAGAGCACTAAATAGAGTACAACGGTCCACATTGATGCTTTGGAATTGCTCAACTCTCTCCATAGAGGAGCTTTTCACGTTTTTGTGCAATTTGAGACATAACTTGGTCTATTCGCTTTACCTTACGAAACGTGGCACGAAGGCTCAACTAGCAAGTTAGACTTTTAAGAGCACTAAATAGAGTACAACGGTCCACATTGATGCTTTGGAATTGCTCAACTCTCTCCATAGAGGAGCTTTTCACGTTTTTGTGCAATTTGAGACATAACTTGGTCTATTCGCTCTTTACCTTACGAAACGTGGCACGAAGGCTCAACTAGCAAGTTAGACTTTTAAGAGCACTAAATAGAGTACAACGGTCCACATTGATGCTTTGGAATTGCTCAACTCTCTCCATAGAGGAGCTTTTCACGTTTTTGTGCAATTTGAGACATAACTTGGTCTATTCGCGTTTACCTTACGAAACGTGGCACGAAGGCTCAACTAGCAAGTTAGACTTTTAAGAGCACTAAATAGAGTACAACGGTCCACATTGATGCTTTGGAATTGCTCAACTCTCTCCATAGAGGAGCTTTTCACGTTTTTGTGCAATTTGAGACATAACTTGGTCTATTCGCGTCTTTACCTTACGAAACGTGGCACGAAGGCTCAACTAGCAAGTTAGACTTTTAAGAGCACTAAATAGAGTACAACGGTCCACATTGATGCTTTGGAATTGCTCAACTCTCTCCATAGAGGAGCTTTTCACGTTTTTGTGCAATTTGAGACATAACTTGGTCTATTCGCGTCTTTACCTTACGAAACGTGGCACGAAGGCTCAACTAGCAAGTTAGACTTTTAAGAGCACTAAATAGAGTACAACGGTCCACATTGATGCTTTGGAATTGCTCAACTCTCTCCATAGAGGAGCTTTTCACGTTTTTGTGCAATTTGAGACATAACTTGGTCTATTCGCTCTTTACCTTACGAAACGTGGCACGAAGGCTCAACTAGCAAGTTAGACTTTTAAGAGCACTAAATAGAGTACAACGGTCCACATTGATGCTTTGGAATTGCTCAACTCTCTCCATAGAGGAGCTTTTCACGTTTTTGTGCAATTTGAGACATAACTTGGTCTATTCGCGTCTTTACCTTACGAAACGTGGCACGAAGGCTCAACTAGCAAGTTAGACTTTTAAGAGCACTAAATAGAGTACAACGGTCCACATTGATGCTTTGGAATTGCTCAACTCTCTCCATAGAGGAGCTTTTCACGTTTTTGTGCAATTTGAGACATAACTTGGTCTATTCGCGTCTTTACCTTACGAAACGTGGCACGAAGGCTCAACTAGCAAGTTAGACTTTTAAGAGCACTAAATAGAGTACAACGGTCCACATTGATGCTTTGGAATTGCTCAACTCTCTCCATAGAGGAGCTTTTCACGTTTTTGTGCAATTTGAGACATAACTTGGTCTATTCGCGTCTTTACCTTACGAAACGTGGCACGAAGGCTCAACTAGCAAGTTAGACTTTTAAGAGCACTAAATAGAGTACAACGGTCCACATTGATGCTTTGGAATTGCTCAACTCTCTCCATAGAGGAGCTTTTCACGTTTTTGTGCAATTTGAGACATAACTTGGTCTATTCGCGTCTTTACCTTACGAAACGTGGCACGAAGGCTCAACTAGCAAGTTAGACTTTTAAGAGCACTAAATAGAGTACAACGGTCCACATTGATGCTTTGGAATTGCTCAACTCTCTCCATAGAGGAGCTTTTCACGTTTTTGTGCAATTTGAGACATAACTTGGTCTATTCGCGTCTTTACCTTACGAAACGTGGCACGAAGGCTCAACTAGCAAGTTAGACTTTAAGAGCACTAAATAGAGTACAACGGTCCACATTGATGCTTTGGAATTGCTCAACTCTCTCCATAGAGGAGCTTTTCACGTTTTTGTGCAATTTGAGACATAACTTGGTCTATTCGCGTCTTTACCTTACGAAACGTGGCACGAAGGCTCAACTAGCAAGTTAGACTTTAAGAGCACTAAATAGAGTACAACGGTCCACATTGATGCTTTGGAATTGCTCAACTCTCTCCATAGAGGAGCTTTTCACGTTTTTGTGCAATTTGAGACATAACTTGGTCTATTCGCGTCTTTACCTTACGAAACGTGGCACGAAGGCTCAACTAGCAAGTTAGACTTTTAAGAGCACTAAATAGAGTACAACGGTCCACATTGATGCTTTGGAATTGCTCAACTCTCTCCATAGAGGAGCTTTTCACGTTTTTGTGCAATTTGAGACATAACTTGGTCTATTCGCGTCTTTACCTTACGAAACGTGGCACGAAGGCTCAACTAGCAAGTTAGACTTTTAAGAGCACTAAATAGAGTACAACGGTCCACATTGATGCTTTGGAATTGCTCAACTCTCTCCATAGAGGAGCTTTTCACGTTTTTGTGCAATTTGAGACATAACTTGGTCTATTCGCGTCTTTACCTTACGAAACGTGGCACGAAGGCTCAACTAGCAAGTTAGACTTTTAAGAGCACTAAATAGAGTACAACGGTCCACATTGATGCTTTGGAATTGCTCAACTCTCTCCATAGAGGAGCTTTTCACGTTTTTGTGCAATTTGAGACATAACTTGGTCTATTCGCGTCTTTACCTTACGAAACGTGGCACGAAGGCTCAACTAGCAAGTTAGACTTTTAAGAGCACTAAATAGAGTACAACGGTCCACATTGATGCTTTGGAATTGCTCAACTCTCTCCATAGAGGAGCTTTTCACGTTTTTGTGCAATTTGAGACATAACTTGGTCTATTCGCGTCTTTACCTTACGAAACGTGGCACGAAGGCTCAACTAGCAAGTTAGACTTTTAAGAGCACTAAATAGAGTACAACGGTCCACATTGATGCTTTGGAATTGCTCAACTCTCTCCATAGAGGAGCTTTTCACGTTTTTGTGCAATTTGAGACATAACTTGGTCTATTGCGTCTTTACCTTACGAAACGTGGCACGAAGGCTCAACTAGCAAGTTAGACTTTTAAGAGCACTAAATAGAGTACAACGGTCCACATTGATGCTTTGGAATTGCTCAACTCTCTCCATAGAGGAGCTTTTCACGTTTTTGTGCAATTTGAGACATAACTTGGTCTATTCGCTTTACCTTACGAAACGTGGCACGAAGGCTCAACTAGCAAGTTAGACTTTTAAGAGCACTAAATAGAGTACAACGGTCCACATTGATGCTTTGGAATTGCTCAACTCTCTCCATAGAGGAGCTTTTCACGTTTTTGTGCAATTTGAGACATAACTTGGTCTATTCGCGTCTTTACCTTACGAAACGTGGCACGAAGGCTCAACTAGCAAGTTAGACTTTTAAGAGCACTAAATAGAGTACAACGGTCCACATTGATGCTTTGGAATTGCTCAACTCTCTCCATAGAGGAGCTTTTCACGTTTTTGTGCAATTTGAGACATAACTTGGTCTATTCGCGTCTTTACCTTACGAAACGTGGCACGAAGGCTCAACTAGCAAGTTAGACTTTTAAGAGCACTAAATAGAGTACAACGGTCCACATTGATGCTTTGGAATTGCTCAACTCTCTCCATAGAGGAGCTTTTCACGTTTTTGTGCAATTTGAGACATAACTTGGTCTATTCGCGTCTTTACCTTACGAAACGTGGCACGAAGGCTCAACTAGCAAGTTAGACTTTTAAGAGCACTAAATAGAGTACAACGGTCCACATTGATGCTTTGGAATTGCTCAACTCTCTCCATAGAGGAGCTTTTCACGTTTTTGTGCAATTTGAGACATAACTTGGTCTATTCGCGTCTTTACCTTACGAAACGTGGCACGAAGGCTCAACTAGCAAGTTAGACTTTTAAGAGCACTAAATAGAGTACAACGGTCCACATTGATGCTTTGGAATTGCTCAACTCTCTCCATAGAGGAGCTTTTCACGTTTTTGTGCAATTTGAGACATAACTTGGTCTATTCGCGTCTTTACCTTACGAAACGTGGCACGAAGGCTCAACTAGCAAGTTAGACTTTTAAGAGCACTAAATAGAGTACAACGGTCCACATTGATGCTTTGGAATTGCTCAACTCTCTCCATAGAGGAGCTTTTCACGTTTTTGTGCAATTTGAGACATAACTTGGTCTATTCGCGTCTTTACCTTACGAAACGTGGCACGAAGGCTCAACTAGCAAGTTAGACTTTTAAGAGCACTAAATAGAGTACAACGGTCCACATTGATGCTTTGGAATTGCTCAACTCTCTCCATAGAGGAGCTTTTCACGTTTTTGTGCAATTTGAGACATAACTTGGTCTATTCGCGTCTTTACCTTACGAAACGTGGCACGAAGGCTCAACTAGCAAGTTAGACTTTTAAGAGCACTAAATAGAGTACAACGGTCCACATTGATGCTTTGGAATTGCTCAACTCTCTCCATAGAGGAGCTTTTCACGTTTTTGTGCAATTTGAGACATAACTTGGTCTATTCGCGTCTTTACCTTACGAAACGTGGCACGAAGGCTCAACTAGCAAGTTAGACTTTTAAGAGCACTAAATAGAGTACAACGGTCCACATTGATGCTTTGGAATTGCTCAACTCTCTCCATAGAGGAGCTTTTCACGTTTTTGTGCAATTTGAGACAACTTGGTCTATTCGCTTTACCTTACGAAACGTGGCACGAAGGCTCAACTAGCAAGTTAGACTTTTAAGAGCACTAAATAGAGTACAACGGTCCACATTGATGCTTTGGAATTGCTCAACTCTCCATAGAGGAGCTTTTCACGTTTTTGTGCAATTTGAGACATAACTTGGTCTATTCGCGTCTTTACCTTACGAAACGTGGCACGAAGGCTCAACTAGCAAGTTAGACTTTTAAGAGCACTAAATAGAGTACAACGGTCCACATTGATGCTTTGGAATTGCTCAACTCTCTCCATAGAGGAGCTTTTCACGTTTTTGTGCAATTTGAGACATAACTTGGTCTATTGCGTCTTTACCTTACGAAACGTGGCACGAAGGCTCAACTAGCAAGTTAGACTTTTAAGAGCACTAAATAGAGTACAACGGTCCACATTGATGCTTTGGAATTGCTCAACTCTCTCCATAGAGGAGCTTTTCACGTTTTTTTGTGCAATTTGAGACATAACTTGGTCTATTCGCGTCTTTACCTTACGAAACGTGCACGAAGGCTCAACTAGCAAGTTAGACTATTAAGAGCAC